>NW_027278937.1:392500-573980 GCF_046629955.1 Centroberyx affinis
CCTCTCGGTCAACTCCCTGTCTTATCTGTCTGCCGCCCCGCTCCGCGGGCCAGCCATCCGCTCTCATCCTAGACGCCAGTCATCTCCCTCACTCTCCGTGATTGTCTGTCCACCGGGTCACGTTGGTAATGCTGCAGAAGCTGTGTTGAATAATGACAGTATAATCCTTTGTATGTGGGAGGGAGAGCAAGAGAGAGTGAGAGAGAGAGAGCGAGACAGAGGCAGAGGAAGAGGCTGTGTGTCCCTAGATTCCCCTCCCATCTCCAGTCGGTTGTACTCTCTGCTGCATTCGGTTTTAGCGGAGGATGTTTGAAGGTTATTTGATCAGCCCATGTTCCCTATCACTATATCACACCTCCGCCACTGTCTGTGCCAACTCAATCTACTACAATCTCTGCCCGCTCATTCCTAGTCTAATAACAACTACCTCCAATCCATCTAAAAATGCATGCACTCATGGTACTGTAAGGCGCTTTGGATAAAAGCCTTCACCAAATGGCATATTGCTGCCGGCAGGTAAAAAAAAGCTGGTATCTCCAAAAGTGTCAAGTAAAGAAATCATATAACACAGCACTCTGCGATCGCTTTGTAGATAAAGAAGATAAAGAAGATAAAGAAGATAAAAGATCTAACATTGGTGAGTCCAGCTTTCTCTGGACGGAGCTTTTACTCACTGATGTTTAGGAGACAGTTTGTATTTCGCACTTAAGATTCGATTGGTCACTTTCTGTGGGCAGAGAAGTGTCCATACCCGATACCAGAAATTTTGGGCACATATGTTTAAACTATGGCATTTCAAGTAGTGGGAATGAGACGCTCTTCTCTATTGCAGCCCAACTTGGTGATTTAGGCTGGGTGTACTTTTACATGAAAGTCTTGCCTAGTGCAACTTTAAGACAAAGAAACTCAGTGTTAGATTGACCATCCTGAATTTGTTAAATCATACAATATGTTTTGAGTTTCATACAAATCATACAATATGTTTTGGGTTTCAGATGACCATTCAATTTGAGTAAAATCATCGCCAAAATTGAAAGTTACGAGATTTTCACCTGAAAACAGCGATGTGTTAACTACCTGGCAGCTCTGTGCCGGGCCCCTCACTGCTATCTCCACTGGAGCCACTCATCCACTCCTATCACATCATCAGATATAAGTCTCTTAAACACTCTCCCTTGATCTGCCTTGCTCTGATTAACAGCGTGGTCTCATCTCAAAGACTTCTCCTCTCTCTACATTCGTTGCCACAATGTTTTTTTCATTTCCCCACATGGTTTTCAGCAGAGGCGCCCGATCTTGGCTCTGTTTGCCCAGGATGTGGATGGAGGGGGGGTTGTGACATGAAAGCGTGTTTGCCCAACACGACAATGGCCGATGAAAGGATAACAGTTGACACTGGTGCGATGACACCTGGGTCTTGTCATCAGTACCCTCCTCTCTGTCTATTGCTTGTTCTCTCACTATTGTTTGCTCTCTTACTTTCTCTTTCTCTGTCACTCTCTTTCTGTTTACTGCTCCCTCTCCTTTTCTTTCATTTTCTCGCTTGCTTTCTCTCTCTCCCTCTCTTTCTTTTGCTTTCTTTTGTACTCTCTATATCCCATCACACAGCAGCAATAAAGAGATGAGATTGATACTGGGAAACAATTAAGGCCGGGCTAGTGGTGCGCTGTACGCTGCCACCCCGCAGGAAATGATCTATCACCGCCTCAATAGCATCTGACAGAGGCAGCTGTTTTGAACGCGCTCACAATGAATCGTCTGCCTGGGCCTCGGGTGCAGGGAGAGGGGAGGCCAGAGGAATTTGTTTGGGCACACACACACACACACACACACACACACACAGGATGTGGGAATGTCGGACATCCTCTCCTGTTTCCTCTCAATGTCTGCGACAGACGCTCTGCGACACAGCTCACTTTGTACAGGAAGTGAGGACGCTGCGGTGGCTCTTATGTGAGACGCTACCAGATGTGGCCTCTCTCTGATCCACTTCCAATACGGGGGCCCCTCCGACGCCTTGACCAGATACAGCAGTTAATTCGGTGTAGCAGTGTAGCTGAGACTGACATGTTTATCACAAACAGACAGAGGGAGCACAGGAGACTGATTAACAGCAAAATGTCACCCGTGCCACACATCTCCGCGGCATTTACCCTCCACCTCCGAGATAAGGCTTTCATGTGAAATGACAGCCTGCCAGAAGATTACAGGCCCATCCGAGGCAAAGAGAAAAGAGGAGCGATTCTATCTGCGCAACGTAAAGGAAGTGAACGCTGCGGTCTACCGAGCCCCAGAAACATCACGCGCCGCTGCAGGAGCCGGGATGGGATTTGCGGCAGCCAGTCTGCCTGTGAAGGTTCTCCGGCTATAAATAAAATGCATTATGGGACAGCGAGGCCGCGAGTTTCCCGAAGCTCTCTGCCTGTCTGCCCCGGCGTCCTCAATACTTCAGTCTATCACTGCGGCCACTGGGATAACCTTGACTGCCGTCTGCATTGCAGCTGACGGCAGAGAGAGAGAGAGAGGAGAGAAGTGCCCCTGCCTGCCACCAGAGAGTTGTGCCGCTGCTGCAGTACAGGACACCTCTGCTTCCTCCTCCTCCTCCTCCTCCTCCTCTTCCTCCTCCTCTCTCCACCTCGCCTCTCGTCTTTTTCTCTCCTCTGCTCCCCGAACGGGACCGGAGAGAAGAGGAGGAGATAAGGGACAAAGCGGTATCCTGCGCTGTCCCCTGACAGATGTGCCTCATGGCGTACACAGAAACACCCCCACACAGCTTTGACTACACACACACACACACACACACACACACATACACACACACACACACACACGCACACATGCACACAACCATAGCCTGTCCTTGATAGTAATTCCTCATTTCTCTCCATCTCATTCTTTTGAGGTCATTGTCTACGGTGGAGGAAAATACACAAGGGGACAAACTGAGCTATGTAATCAATGCCTACGATGCCTCTGACACAATCCCAATAGAGTCTCCTGGGTCTATTCTATGCCTCCTCATGTACACACACACACACACACACACACACACACACACACAAACACGCCCCCAATGTGTAGTATACCCACTCTCCAACCGCCCACCATGTGTGTATTTTAAACATCCTCTCTCTTTGTGAGCAGTGCATAGGCCACGGTTGAGAAGCTATTTAGATGCTGGAGTAGAAGAAGAGGAGAGGGGGAGCTATAATTGGCAAGCGTTCAGTCAAGTCCAGCCACCTGTGTAGGTGCAGAAGACCCTGTGTGGGAAGAAGAGCATGGGCAGCTTACTATAGTACAGTACACCCGGAGCATGGTGCTTTTGTGAAAAAGGCTGTGTTTTCTCCCGAACCCACTGCTCCGCTCGGCATTTGGGCAAAAATAAGAACGCATCTCTAAGCAGGCTTTGATAAATGATGCATTTTCTCTCTGACACATTCCACGCCTGCGTCCGCGAAGCCCACTCAACTCTATAAATAATCCCTGTGAGCCTGATCCTCGCCTGGGCTCCTTCTGTCTCGCCGAGAGGCTGGCAAACCGACTCACGGACTGTTCCAGTGCCAGCAGAAGAAAAAATAGATAAATAAATAACTCCGACGTGGTATCTGCACCCGCCTATCTTTGATCTGCGGTGAGATCAGCCTCCTTTCTTCTCCCCTCTATAAACTTATCGTTCATCATGACACGTCCGTGGCTGACCATACTTGGACCGTGCCCCGAGACTCCGTGCTTTAACACTGCCTTTTAAATCCTATCACCCAATCCTTCATATTGCCGGTTAGGGCTGACTTAGCACAGCCTGTGCCTGTGGTGAGAGCAGGGAGGGAGCCCGGCTAAATTAGCATTTAGTGCTATCTGTCCATCTAGTGGTCTGTTACATTCCTAGTCAGCCTAAATCACGTTCACTGTGTCTATCCTGTGTCCTTACAGCCTCTTCTCTTTAAAAAAAAAGCTACCACATACTGGTTGGATTCTCTGTAATGCTGCTGATATGAATTACAGCTTCATTAGCTTTTTCTCCCAGTAGTGGAGACAAATGTAGGACACGGCTGAGCAGACGAGGCAGGGAGAGGAAGTGTGTGTGTGTGTGTGTGTGTGTGTGTGTGTGTGTGTGTGAAAGGGAGGGGCGGACAGTTCAATGTGCCCACTTTGCAGAAGAGCTCTGGGTGAAGGTGACCCCTGTGTTTGCCCAGAGAGACTGACTGGCCGGACTGCAGCAAGGAGAAAGCGGGTGTATCCTGCTGTGTGTGGGCTGGGGCGCTGATTGATACCGATGATGGATCTGCAGAGGAAAAGACCTAGAGGTAGAGGAATGGGGCTCTCCTGCATCTGTCTGGGGGGTTGGGGTTGGGGTAGGTGGGGGAGAACGGGGAGAACAACGGGTCCTATTTTTAGGTCCAGCCTCTCGCCTTCACCAAGGAGAGGGGGAGTCAGGATTCCCCGGGACAGTACTGAGCAGCAGGAGGGGAGGTGAAGCTGGTGAGTCTGGGGCTAAAATGAATACAACCTGACCCAGTTTCACAGAGAAGCCTGGGCCGCCATGTTAAACCGAACTCAACTGTGCCGGCAAGGACACACGGTGACGGGGGCGAGGATTTGTGTTTGAGGTGATGTGAGGGTGAAGGTGACAAGGACCGGTGAAAGGATGAAGAGCCACATCTCCTGTGGGATTCTGCACAGAAAAGTCAACTATTCTTCTGCTATTCTTATCTAATATGACCTGTGACACGAGAACAACACCAACATAATTTCTTAAGCTGTTCTTTTTATTCTTATAAAAGTTGAGGCTAAATTGTTACTCTCTGCTGTGGTAAGCACGACAGAAACAAGAGACATAACGTATATAGTTTTAGGCAGCGCAATCCTCGAGAGTTCCTCGGCGAAAAAACTGCTGTTGTGTGCAAGGAGAAAAACAAAGAAAATTCAATATGCCGCATCAACGTAAAGAGGAAAAACAAGCGGAACGAAGAGCGTCTCGGACGCAATCCTCTCAGGGCCGGGCCTCCTTCGCTCCTACACTCTCAATGAGCTGTACAAAGGCTCGGAAAACTCGTTATCGAGGCTTCTTTCTGTTTATCTCCTTCTCTTTCACTTTCTTTGGATGAGAAGCATTATGTTTCAAACAGTTTTTCATTCAAGCTGACAACCTCAAAAAATGATTATCTCAAAACTATTACTTTCACAACTGCAAACGCACATTTACACACACGCATACACACAGAGAGAGATTCAAAGAGATGCCGAAATGGGAATCAAAGGGAGGAAGAGCCTAATACGGAGTTTGATAGGGAGAGTGAAGCAGCGTTAGGCTCCTGTTGTGCTGGTCTGTGTTATCTCTCCATGTGGTTGAGTTTACAGGCCTTTGCGGAGCACTAACTACCCTGCAAGCTTCCAGCCAACAGCAGCGGAAGCAGCAGCAGCAGCAGCAGCGGCTCCGGTAGCAGCAGCCACATCCCTGGTGTTTACGGGAGGACGTGCCCAGGCCGGTCCCTCGGCCCCCCTGTCATTACCTCTCTCTGTGGGGAGCTGCCGGGCCGGTTGCCTGGAGACCGCCTGGGAGACAGACAGCTTTTGCCCCAACCAACATCATCTCAGCCTCCTCTAACCCTCTGGTCACAATAACACACCATGGATCACAGTCTGGGGAGGACTATGTGTGTGTGTGTGTGTGTGTGCGTGTGTGTGTGTGTGTGTGTAGTGTGGATGTTTGTGTGAAAGTTCTTTGGAGATGGGTTATAAAAGCCAATCTAAACATAGACGGAGGCCTCATTTCAAAGGCAGAAATTAGACCGAAAGTCACAGAGTTACTCACATCTCTCCAAGGACAGAAAGGGCTTTTGTCGGGCATTTGTTTGTTGAATTATGGAGGGAAAAACCGTACAGTATAGTACTTGGCTTCCTTCAAAAAAGAAAAAGAAAAGTCCCACGGTGCAGCGGCTGCTCTGACACACCAGGCTGGTGTGTGTGTGTGGGTGTTAGAAGGGCATGGAGGGGGAACCAGGGTCAGAACAGCTGCTCAGGGCTTGAGGGGGAGAGTGTAGCGGGAAGAGCGAAGCACAAAGCTCCACTAACTCAGTCGCTTTTCCCCCCGCAGCCACATCTCCCACTCCGCTGAGCCTCAGAATAAAGTTTCTCCTGTTCCTGATGAAAGCGGTGTTAGCGATTATTTCCCCTGAGCAGAAGTGATTTGTGTGTCGTAGGCACGCAACGCACGTATGAAATTCCTATGCATGCTCAAGAAGAGAACCAATATGCTTACAGTGCAGACGCTGGTTCAGGGTTGACAGTTGACAGAGTCTTTTTTACCCTAGCTTAGTGAACTCGGCGGCATTCGAGGCCAGTCTGCCGGACGGTCTGCGTGCAGGTGGGGATCCTACGGGGCGCTCCTCTCTTCACCCATCTGCTGTTTTCCCCGACTCCTCCCTTCCTTCCTGCCATACGCCGTTGGCATTTCTCTCCAGCTCTGAACAGACTTGTCTGCAGGATGCCCCGTCCTCACGTGGGCATGAGTATAACCATCATTAGCCCTATGTTTTGCTTTGGGTTTTTTATTTCCCTCCATCTGTGTCCATCTTGAGAGTGGAAGCTCCTCTGTCACTACCTGTGCACGCAGGGCTTATTGTGATTTAACATGCTGCATCCGTGAGCGTCCTGGCTGATTTACTACACTCATTACAGGCAACAGCAATGTCAGCTCCGCTCCGCTCCACACACTGTACAGTCTTACTGAGCAGGAGGATTTATTATTGTAACACTGCAGCAAGGTGATAATACCTCTGAAACTTTCAGAAGCTGTTGCGATGGATGTTAAAATTTCAGAGTGTGAGTGCCAAAAGGAGGAGAAAATGAGTAAAGCCTTCTTCCATTGCGGATTCTATCTCTCTCTCTCTTTGTCTCCCATTCCCTTCAATTCTCTGTTTGCGTAGCGAGGGCACCTGAAGGACGAGAAGGCATGCCGTGCATCACACACATACACACACACGCACATACACACACACACACAAACGCACACAACACAACTGCTCAGCAGCTAGTCTGATCAAACATGAGGGAGACAGAAAAAAAACAGCTAGCTGCCTAATCCTATAAGATTGTCATCAGAGAGTAAACATTATGGTAAAACAGGACTCAGGGAAGGGGAGACAAGGGATTCTTTCACCTTCAAGAACATCTCCCCACATGCACATACACACAAATACACTCTGCACGGTTCTGCACCAGTGCATAGCGGAGGGCACCAACTAGGAAAACACTTCTCAGTATGCCTCTGCATATTCTATTGAATTTCAGAATACATCCGCATCCTATAATCAACTCCATCTGCATCCTTCACAGGCAGATTCTTTCATGTGCTACAAGTGCGTGGCGTTGTCAATCAAAATGCAGATGAGTACCTTTGAACCCAGATTGCAATCGGCTGCCAATTCCTGGCATATGAGTAATTAAAATTCATCATCAGTGCCCTTTCTTCAGGGGAGCTAAGCGTAGCTGCACCCAACATTTTTTTTTTTTACTCACAAACCTGTCTGCGACAGATAACAGAGACATTATGAACAGGAAAATGAAATGAGACCTGCCGAATACCTCGAGTGACACAGAATTATTGCATTTCATCCAAATAAAATTCATTTTTATACACTGTCATTGCCATCATAAGCATTTAATGATAATGTCAGAAGGAGTGCTAGATTCTGATGTGATGTTGCCAGACTAATGGAGTTCAGAGGAGGGCCTGCAGATAGTACAGAACATGTCAGCTGTCAGCTGTGAAAAAGATTTGCATATATGACAACACAGGGCATGTTTTCCATTTTCCCATGGCAACAAATATATGCTGGATTTAATGCTTTGACTATAAGTGTAATATACAATTTCAGATATGATACAAGCTACAGAAAGGTAATTTTCAACTAACTTTTGCAGAGTTGAATGTTGCACTTTCTATCTAACATAGCCCAGTGGTTCTTGTGAACTGTGGGAATCCCCATGTGACTTGTGAAACTTTGTTTTAGAGCAGTGCTGTACAAATAAAACTATTACTATTATAGTATTATTAAAATCCCTGTGAAGAATACTGGATCAGTTTCATCTTTTAAATCAGCTTCTAAAAACACACTTCTATTTCTGCTGTTTTTGTATTTGTATCTCTTTTGTTCCATTTTTTATTTGCAATTGTGTATCTTTTTATTACTTGTTATTCTTCTTTATTTATTCATCACTGTGTTTTTAGGGTCAACTTGTTTTGGCTGAGCGTTCATGTGGTCAGACACACGCTTTTATTGCTTTCCGTTTGTATTTGTATTTCTGTTTGATTTCTATTTGTATCTATGCATCTCTTACATTTACTTGTTTTTTCTATTTATATTTCATTATTGTTTCCTTATGAGACTACTTGCATTGGCTGGACACTAGAGGTGCATTTGCGCCTTGCCTCATTACCATTTGTTTTCTCCTTTTTGTTTTCTTTGTAAACATCATTTTTAGAGAAGTGCTATACAAATAAAGTTATGATTATTGTTATTAGGGGAACATGGCATCCTCTCATACTGTGGAATGTGGACAGATTCCATTCCTCTGGCTTCAGCTCCTGCTCCAGTCCTCCCCAGGCTACAAGGTCATCCTAACAGCAGGGATCCTTGATATGGGGAATCCCTCGACATCCTGATACACCCACCAACACCCACATTCAGAAATCACAAGGTGCCAAACCCAGATGCAAGACTTCTGGCCTCAGGTCAAGACGATTGGGAATCAGGGGGCACGTAGGCTTCCAAGACTAACAGCGTGACAAACAGGAGACAGAGTTAAAGAGATAGAGCAAGTCTGATCTTGTCATCTGCTTACCACTGTAACGGCATCTGGGTGTTTCTTGTATAAGCAGAAGAAGAAAGAGGCTTTTTGAGGTCACAAGTTCTGTTGTTTCTTTCTTGAATAAGCTTAGCATGTTGCCATTTACAAGACTGTCCAGTGTGATGGCCTGCTGTAGCCTATTGTAGTCTATTGTACTCCACAGCCTGAACAGTAACATTGATAAATAACAATAAATAAACATTAGACATTATACATTGTTAACCTGGATCATATTTATTTGAGATCTGTGACATTATTATATATAAAGTATTCTGAAGCTACAGTTGCAACAGCTACATTAATTGTAGCACATGGGAAATGCAATGCTAGGTTGTCTGTTCGACTGATTAACTCCTTATTTTAAAGATAATCTTAAAAACATTATTACTTATTTGGTTTCCACAGCTCAGGTATTGGTTATGGTTTTGGAAGCGCATTCTCAAAACTGGTGGCTTTCCTGTCAGGAGAGGAAAAACATGTTTGATTGATTGATTGAGCAGCCATGTGGCAGGAAGTTTAAGTTTATTTATTTATATGATTTATATGTTAGGAAGATCCACTGATTGATCGATGGACAATGAAGTGGCCTGAGCCTGAGATAAAACAGACATATGGAGTATCATTGTTTACAGGACAAATCATTGCCACCCAAACAACAATGTCCTGCACTTGCATAGCTTTCAAGGTGCATTGTAGTTTCTGTCTTATATAAGGATATAAAACCCTTAGGTTAATCAGTCTTTGGTTGGAATAACAACATGACATCAACGTCAGCATCCATGTGCGGATGCACGTATGTGTTTATCCAGCATTCCTAATTCATTCATTTTAAAAGCATAGAGAAATGTGGAAGGAGGGTAATAGGATGGCCTGGTTGCCTAGCGACTCAGCAATGCTTTTCATTTGTTAATTTACACTCAAAGAAGGTCAGCGACTCGGGGGCCAAGAGGAGGAGGAACGACTCCTGTCTGACACAAAGACACAAAGATATTCTTGGAACGTGGAAACATACAGTTGGCTATTCATGAAAGCATAGACTACCTCAATCTGACATTCAAAGTTAATGTTATTGTGTCACACTGTAGCCCTGTTTTATTATCATCATAATCATATTATCATGAATATCATTATTATTATTATTATTATTATTATCATCATTATTATTATCATTATTATTATTATAGCAGTAGTAACAGTGGTAATACTAGTAATAGTTGTAATAATAGTAGTAGCAGTTGTACTTGTAGTAGTGGTAGTAGAAGTTGTAGCAGTAGTTATATTAGATGACAGGATTGCCAAGATGTTTGTGAATTGGTTCTGTCATATTTAGAAGGCCAAATATAATAACCTTGGATTTATAATGAAGAGGTTGAATGAGGTTTTGAGCCATTCAGCATTTAATATCTTAACACGCATCACAGCTACATGCATCACTTGACTGCAGGCAAACACAGCTGCGGATCACGAGCATCAGGAAAAGAAGCATGTCTCTGATGCAGGTGAGACAGATGCTCAGCTCACTGGTAGGGGAAGAGGAGCTGGAAGCCACTCAGTGAAGCTACATGTAGTCTGGTACATCCAGTCCCCGCTCGCTCTGCAAAGGTGGTCTGAAGGACACCGAGCTTATATCATCGGAGCACGAGGACAACAATGCACGCAAATGAGTCATCCTGTTTTAACTCTGCCCACATGGTTTAAAAATACAGGAAAGAATCAATACATAGGTTGTTAGGACTGTGAGTGAGGTGGGTGCAGCTGTGGGTGTTTGGTTGCACACTTTCCAGTACAGTGGGTAATTCTGTCAAATGTTCAAGGGTGGATGTACTGTAGGTGCACAGAGGGCATAGATGGAGCTCTGTTGGGAAACAGAGAAGGAAAAAATATATATATCACACTTATTTCCTCACTCTTTGATCTGTCACGAATGGACGAGTCAATTTCAGCTGCTTTACCACATCGTGTTACATCAGCGAGGAGGCAGGGGGGAACGACTGAAGGAGAGCCGTCTGTAAGAGTTCAGCTGTAGCAAGCAGCAAGTAGCTGCCATTAGTGTGCTTTCAGACTCTCTCTCTCTCTCTCTCTCTCTCTCTCTCCCTCTGTCTCTTTCTTTCAGAATGCTGAGTCAGCATGATATACAAACGTGCAAAATGTTACTTTATAAAGCGGGATTCACCAAAGCCTGCACAAAACCACATCAATGGGTCACTGGACATCGACCAAACTTGTGTTTAGCCTCAGAGCACGCACATTTTTCACCTCCCTTGCCTTTGGGTCATTGTTTATGTGCTTTCAGCCCCTTTCCAGCCATCAGCCTGCAGTTTCCCCAGCACCACACACACACACACACCCCACCCCCTAAAAAAAGCCAGACGCACAGAGAAAACCTTATGAGGCATTACCTCACAGATGTCTCTCTGTCTCTCTCTCTCTCTCTCACACACACACACACACACACACTCTAAACAGTCGACTCAACACTTTTCCGGCTGATTGTTCAGCTGCTTTCAACTTCTGCTTTTTAAAGTGGAGAGAAGAGAAAACAATGCTCAGCTGCACATCCTCTTTCACTTTCTGTCATGCCTTAAAACTAGACAGAGCCGTGATTCTGCAACCAGACACACAAAAAACAACTGAAAAGATGCCTAAACTGACACCAGTTACCACAGCAAAGAAACCCGTAAAGACATACACCAAGTGATTGGCTTTTTGGTGATGAGCATAGAGACTAAAATCATCCGAGTATCAATGGTAGATCATTGGCTGAAGTGCTCCATGTTAACAATTTAGCATACACTATATTGAATGATAGTAGGTGACTAGCATTACCCAAAAGTAAGGAGTACTGACAAAACATAGCTTTTAGAGATACACTACTTTGTTTATTAATGAAACTTTTTTTAAACGTAGATAATAAGTTGTTGATAATAAGTTAACTATACCGCCTTGCCAGAGCAAGTGGTATTTTCTACACAGCGGTGTGCTTTTATAAATCACTTACAGGATGTGCAACTGATCAGAAGCAGGCGCTGGAGCTAAAATAGTGCAACTGGTAAAACTGAGGCGGTAAACACCGTTTATGAATATGGAAAATGCCTACCGCCACCCACTACCACGTTGTTAACTCTGAGTTTTGTGAATATACACAATGTTGTAACATGCAGGCAAAAACGATGATGCAACTACAGCTAAACTATTACTGTAACTCTGTGGATAGATGCGGCGCAGCAGTGGTGTTGTTGCAGTCTAACCTAAACTATCAGATTTCCCTCCTTCATTGAGATGCGCTGGAGACCGTCACCGTCACTACACTATCTATGCAGAATGTGCCAGAACAAAAATATGCCCCGCATCACTCTGACACAATGGCATGTGTTACTGAGCACTGAGTGGCTCGACCTGACCAAGACATTTTCAGGACAATTAAAGCTGGGTCAATAACGCATTTCCACAGTGCGGGCCTCTATTTCAATTTATGAGCCCCATCAATAAGGGATGTAGCTATTGACCCGATCCCACAAGCACGCTAATGGCCCTACATACATGACAGCCATAACATACAGAGGTAACACACGAGGCGGGGCAGGCAAAACACACCAACACATCAGCGTGGATGATCACAAATCAGTCTGAAATCAATACTTGAAGTGGGGGGAGGAGACTGTTCAGGTGCCGGGAGATGCATATGACTGATAGCTGGCTGCCAGGCTCCTATATCGCCTCTGCAGCGTTGACTCTGGGAAATGTGATCCTCTCTCTCTCCTCTCTCTCTCCTCTCTCTTGTCTGGCAGTGAGCAGGGATACAGGAGGGAGGGGCGGAGCAGGAGATGGGGAGAGGAGAGGAGAGGAGTGGGGCATCCTCTTACAAGGACAAACTCCAGTGCGGAGACAGCAGAGGAGAACATTTAACAAGGTTAGCAAACGTTGTGCGTGTATTTGTACATGCGTGTGTGTGTGTGTGTGTGTGTGTGTGTGTGTGTGTGTGTGTGTGCACGGGTATATATGCTTGTACTTGTCTGTCTGCAGTCGTGCACACTGAGACACGCAGGCTGGCCCTCGCCTGTGTTCCACTCCAGCGCTCCTGGCATCACTGTTTGATAAACTAGCCTCTAATCGGATTGCTGTGCAGTTATCTCCTAATCTAATGGCGCCTGGCCAGCCTCAAGATTTAGCTGACCACCATGTCAACTCCCCTCCCCGCTCCACCCCCAAGTTCTCCTCCTCCTCCATCCCATTTGTCTTCCTCCTCCGCCCCACCGTAAAGCTCTCTGTCTTGCAAACACCCTCCCTCCCTCCCTCCCTCTAGCTTTCACCTTGACCTCAGTCTACTGCCTGCATTTTTCTTTCTTATCATGTTTGGTTTCCCTTCGCTCATTTCAGAAGCATCAAAATACCCCCACAACCCCCCTCCTCCCCCCTTCCCCAAACAAAACAATGCTTTTTTCTCTCTCTCTCTCTCTCTCTCTCTCTCTCTCTCGCTTTCTCAGCATCCTTAGCCAGACCTCCTTTTCACATCCTTTCATCTCCACTCCTTTGGATTCCCTCCTCCGTCCCTCCCTCCCTCCCTCCGCTCTCTCTGTGATAGCAGCCGGTTCCATTGCGGTGCCATTGTGTGGGCCGACATGGGGTTTTGGAGTGACACACACACTCAAAACACGCAGACACACACACACACACACACAACCACACATTATGGGTCTATGGGTCTCTCTGGAATCTTGAGTGTAAGTGGCAGGTAGGAGACTGGCTGCACCGCGGGGCTGGCATTGTCGCCAGCACCGTGCATGCTGCTTCCACAATATTAACAACACACACACACACACACACACACACACACACACATAGCCCATGTAGACAGCCCAGACAATGTACAATCATAGCCACGAGGAATGTAAACAATGACGGGCAAATGGGGAAACGCACACCTGCTTCCTACACTAACAAACACACACATATAAGACGCCTAAGGGAGTTTTATCAATCCCAGCATGAGGCTTCTATGAATACAGTGTGAATACCAATTATGAGAGGCGAGAGGGACAACTGCCATGCATTTAAAGCTATGGATCATTGTTACCTGTGGTTAACCCTGACCTCTCCGCTGTTTATTAGACTCTGTAGTTTCCTGGAATATGTTCTACGCTTCCCTGAACCTCGACTTCGACTGGCAACAACAACCACTCTCTTTACTCATCTGCTGAAACATTGCTGCCAGCAGTGCGAGAACACACACACACACACACACACACACACACACACACACACATGCTCACCACAATCTAGTAAATAAATGTTATCAAATAAACATGAAGTGGAGCCTCTATTCCCTCAATAAGGAGTGCTTATAAAATGGCTGACTCAGAGAGCTGAGGGTGCTCTCTCTCTCTCTCTCTCTCGCTCTCTCTCTCTCTTTATCTCTCTCTATATCTCTCTCGCCCCCCAGCCAGGCAGGCAGGCAAGTATAGGCAGTCGTGGCTGTGGGCTTGATCGCTCTCTGCCTTGTTGTGCTTACTTTCTCAACAGAACCTCTAAAAGAGAGAGATGGGGTTAAAGGGAGGAGGGGGTAACATTGAAAAAATGACAAACACCTATTTCAGCGGTTATGTAAGTACGTGTTTATGTGTTTGCATGAGTGTTGGTGCGAGAGGGGGAACTCTGTTGAATTGGTTTCTAAAACTGTGAAAAAATAAATGAGGAAAATATGTGGGAAGTGGATGTTGGCACAGAAACAGGATTCCTAAAAGCAAACATCAACACCAGAAACAAAACACAAGCAGATAGCCTGCCTTCCCCCTCTCCTCTCATCTGCGGGGCCCTCAAACAACACACAAAGGAAAACAGGACATAACACCGCCGTTGCATGAAAGCCTTGACCCCTCCAGTGGGTTCTGACCTGTTCAAAACCTATAATGTAATTTTGTTGTGGCTCGGAAAATAAAGTTGTCTTTCTTAAATTGCCCAAAAACGGCCTTGCTGGACACGTGTGGATCTGACCTATAGATGCACATGGGTCATCAATAGAGCTAACTGACAAAACATCATGAAAAAGACTGATAAAAATCCAAAATTGGTGCTCAAATTTTCTCATAATCTATGAATATGTGATTTGGATGGGAATCTGTGGCCACCTTGACACCTGGCATTAACATGCGTCTCGTATGTGTCTATGATTTAGATGGATTACACCTAACATTCAAATTTTAAATAATTCTGGTATACGCATTGAAATTGGATTCCCTTGCCAAAATGCAGTTTGCCACGTACATTGATAGTAAGGACGTCCTGGTGGATCGACCATGTTAACGTGACGTTTGTTGAACGTCATCCGCGTTTCTCTCCCAGTCTTTCCTGTCTGTCTCTACTTTCAACTGTTGAATAAAGGCGAAAATGCCCAAAAAGTAATCTTTAAAAAAAGAAAACTGATAGTAAATAACTCTCATATGGTCAACATCTGCAACCCATTTTGACAAGCATGTTACTATCCAAGCAGGCTGCCACCTGTGATTTAACCTGTGTGATTTAAGTTCTCTACCTGGTTGGATCTGTGCTTTACAGTTTATTTCTGCTTTCATAGTAGTTCATGTGTATCTCACTGTCCTGGTATGACCTAAACTTCTCCTCTTCTTACCTCCTCTCTGCTCTGCTGCTGTGTCTTCTCTCATCTGGAAGATCTCCCTCCTCTACACTGCACAGCAGGCGCTGAGCCCTTAAGACTATCAGAGCTGTCATGGTTGACATCTCTGCAAATGCACTACAGTGCGCACATGGACGCACACTCATAAATGCAAGCATGTATATTAATTTGCACACAGACAATTACACACAAGCACACTGGCATACACATGCTCATAAAACACTTAGAAAACACGCACATGTGCATATGCTTACACATGATCTGATGACCTCATGCTGCCAGACACACAAACACACACACACACACACACTTCTGCCTGACTGTGTGACAAAACCAGTTATTACACTTCATTTCATGACTGCAGGACCATTAGAACTGACACAGGTTTACTCAGACATCCTGAAAAAACAACAGACCCAGGATTAAGGCTCAGACAGTTTCTGAAGGCAAACAGGGTCCGCCCAGTCCTCCTTACACAACAGCATTTTCTATTTGAAACAGCCGGTGAAAACGGATGTCTGAAACATCAATGCACGTAGCTGCCTTTGCCACTTAGCACCTCTCAAGGACCAATAGGCGAGGCCTAGACTCAGGTTAAATGAGGACAGGAAGACAGAACAGGAGCTTCCTTGTAGCTGAACTGTGACATGTGCATGCAAAATGTATGGGTTCACGTCTTCTCTCTCTCTTTCGCTCTCTCTGTCACGCTTTCCCGTCTCTCTCCACATCCTCCTGCTTCATGACTGGGCTGCTGGGAGACGGCTGCTGTCTTCACGGTTTAGGGCTGCAGCCAACTGAAGGTGCTAATGGCCTATAGCTGTAGAACAGACAATGCCCTCTCACTTCTTCTCCTTCTCCATTTCCATCACTCCGCCTTTTCCTACCTTTCTGACTCTCGCCTCTTTCTCCTCTCCTCTCCTTCTCTTCCTCCTCCTCTCTCTCTCTGTTGTGCATTAGCGCTCAGCAGATCAGACTGACCATTGATCTGTGCATTATCCCCTCACTGCTGGCCGAGCATGGAGTACTTACCGTTCAGTCATCGAAGGCCAATAAGCAGAACAACCGAGCACTGCAAGGCCCTCACCCCGCATTCACACTGTGAGCAACATGATCAACAAATCACTGGAAGTCCATTCATATCCTATAGAGCTGAGCAACCAGGGAAACTCAGCTGATGTGTTGCCAATCAACAAGCTTGTCGGCCAAGAAAAGTTGGCCACGGCTGAACTTTTCACGCTCAGATTTCTGTGCTTCCTTGTCTCCTCACCGATGTGACTTTGTTTCATGAACAATAGTTCCACCTGGCAAGCGCAAAATGCCAGTTGATTACTGCCATTCAACGATTCCAGTTCTCTTTCATTTGAAAGACTACAGGAATAAACATCTCCAAAAAGATGCTTGGAGAACGGTTGTAACCATAGGTGGGGTCAATGTTAAGTTCTTAAGTAACTTTGCTGAGTTTCTTATGTTTATTGCTACCCACTTAGCACTTGCCAGCTAGTTAACTCGTTAACATGCTGTAACGTTATGAAAGACAACACCAAAGCAGCAAAAATACGTGTTTGCAGACCACTACATAAATGCAGTCTGAGCCTCTCACACTGCTCACAATCTGTCAGCATAGAGCGACCCATCAACCAAGTTGCTCATAGTGTGAACGCAGGGTTGTAGATACACACACTAATTCCAAACACACACACCATGCAGTAACTCCCCCCCTAACCCTCAGTGTGACCCAGTCCTCTGATAATCAGAGCTACACTGACCTCAATTCTTCCTGGTTACCAAACTTAGGCCCCTATTCCATGAATGTATGACCTTTACGCACAATCATACAATCACTCAAAGTTAAACTCACTCACACACGCATGCATCCGCTCCCCCAATACCATCACGCACACGCACACGCACACACACACACACATAAAACACACTCACACGTTCTCACACACAGCCACACACGTACACGCACACAAATAAAATTGGATTCTGGATCCAGTCCAGTGCACAGTGCCCTCTCTCCTCCTCCACACCTCTGATTCCATCTAAAAAAAGGCTCATGACAATGAGTGCTCCTCTCTCTCACACCTACCTCGTCCAGGCTGTTTTTAAACTGGGTCACCCTGTGCTGAGAGTTTGTCCCCACTAACTCTGACTGACCTGCTCTGTTTAGGCTAATTGGAATCTGACATTATGCAACGGCATTAATAAGGTGCCAGCACAATAAGGGCGCCTTAACACCAGCGACTTAAACCGAGGTTCTCCGTTCCCGTCAGAAAAACCAATATCGTTCAACTCCCTCTCAGGCTTTCACTCGGCCTCTTCTACTTTCTCCTTCGCCCTCTCTTCTTATTTTCTCAGCTCCGGCATCTGCTCGCTGCTCAGTATCGCATTTCACATTGCTAAGTCCCTATCTATTTCTCTCAATCTCTCTCTCTCTCTCTCAAGATACCTACACATGCAATGCAAACAAAACACACACCTACTGTATATTTTACTCCAATGCCACAGCAAAACCCAGCTTTCTCTCTCACAAACTCACAAACTGTATACTTACAGAGTAAACATAAACACACACACACTGATACAGAGTCCGCTCAGTGCCAGAGGCCTGGTGGACCAAAAGCCCACAGCAGAAAGAAAGCTGAGGATAGCATAAGACTACTGCACCTAATCCTCCAATCCCCAAACTCATATCTTATATATTCTGAAGGCTGAGTCAAGCCTTTCGCTGTCAGTAGCTACCAGTACACACATACAGTATACGCACATATAAAAACACACACACACACAACAGAGAGGGAGAGCTTCCCCTCACCACCCTGCAGACACACACACTGACTAACACTCATAGAATGCAGAAGAGTGATTTAGACTTTGATAAGGAGGCCTAGAGGAGAAACTGCAGATAATGTATTCTGTTTAAGAATGGGATTGGAAAGAAACAAACTGTCGCTGCTTGGGAATTGCCCATAGTGTGTGTGTGTGTGTGTGTGTGTGTGTGTGTGTGTGTGTGTGTGTGTGCACGCGCGTTCAGAGCATCTGTGGAATGCTTGAGTGGCGGTGCATGCCTGTGCTCGCACTGTAACCTGCAGTGAGACACCCTGGGCAACACACTCCAGGTCAGAGGCAGCGTGAGTGAAGACATGGCTACACAACAAACAGCCAGTCTGACATCCTTTAAACAAGCCAGGCAGGCGGACTCAGCGGCCATCTGCACAAGATCTGGGATGTACAGTGATTAGAGAAATTATCGCAAGGGGCGTCTCCTGTAGAAATATTTTGTACATGTGAGAAATGGGGGGGGAATTTGGGCTGGGTCCATTCCAGCATCAGTTCCAGTAGGTGATGCAGTTTAGGAATGGCTCAGCAAAAAAGACAGATGATGAATTTTCATTGGATTTACATTTTTCTAGCTGTCATGTATCATGGAGACCAAGATCAATTCATGAGACCTGAGAACAAAAAACATTCATAAAATTGACAAAGAAAATAATATAATAATAATAATAATACAGTTCATTCACACATTCCAGCAGTCAAACATATATTATGAAACACTTCAAAAATATACAAGCAGAAAATCAGAGAAGAAAAGCTTAATTGAAAAGGCACTGCTCGCAATGCAACAACCTGTTCCTCTCCTTTTTCAAATTTACAATTGCACACAAGAAAACACTCAACTATTTCCTGAGCAAAAATTGACCGTTTGGCAAAGCTGATTTCTGATTACAGAAAACCTTCACAAGGTCATTCATTGAATCACACAGAAGACCAGAAGCAATTTGTCGCTGGACTGTTGTACGTGTGAAATGCCAAAAAAGGGAATATGAAACACCCCCCTTCGCTATCATACCCACTCAGCTCCTGTGCTCAAAGCCCTATTTTTTCTTCCTCATCCTCTGCTGTCTGTGCCAAGGCAAAAGGGAAAATGCCACCATCTGTGAATCCCTGGCAAGCTTTGTGTGCCAGTGCCTAATGCCTATCATCAACCTCAGTGGTAAACAGACGTATAGCGCAGCAGACGGCAGGCCTCTCCATATGCACTGGCCCCCGTCGTCCGTGAACATCCATGTTGTGTCCACTTCATTCATTGTAAAGCTCAAGAGGTAGCGCATGGCACTGAATGCTGCCAGGGTTAGGAGTTCCTAATGGTGCCACTTCAGTGCTAGAATTGCACACTCGTGGTACTGTAAGCACCTGATCACACAGGATGCTTGGAGGCAGGATGGTTTCAGTACGAGTGAAGGTTTTGCCAACTCTTCTGCGTTGCTGCGCAGTTCGTGTTTTTTCCGCTCTGGGTGCCTTGTGTTTTTGGAAGAGCACCTTGAGTACCCAAGTTGAAAATAGCTCAACTCAGTGTGATAAAGAGCACCTACATCGCTGTCAATTTTTTACTGTCCAATCACATCAATGGAGAGGCGGGACTTCTGCAGTAACTCTTGTGAACAATAAACATGGAGTAGAGAATAGTGATTGCTGTTGCCAATCGCTCAGAGTCTCTCACTGTCTAACAAAGCAAGGGCAAGTGCTCTCCACCAGACTATTAAAAAGTTAATATGAATTTGGCTAAATCACGTTAACCTTGCTCTAGCTAGCACAATAAACAACAGCTGGTTGAGTGACTGACAGCTGATCGTAAGCTATTTCTGTAGTTGCCTAGCAACAACAACACGAACACGCAGCAGGCCGCTCTGCTTTGTAGGCCTCAACAAAAAAAAGCAGTGTTTTTTTTTGTGTTGTTCAGCCTTCAAATGGCGTCCCGTGTGATCTTGCCCTAAGGCTCCTTGGATAAAAGTTTCCCACCATAAGGCAAATGTTGTGTTAATGTATGTTGTTGCAGAGATAAGGCAGACTTTCCACAAGCCTAGAGAGACAATTTGTTGAGAACTTAGTTGGTTAAGCATGCATGATTTATAAACAAGGAGGTGAATGGAGCTCTGTCTGGCTATGAAGTCTATCAGTTTTCCTGTGTAGGCAACCACAGTCTATAAATAAGCTGAGGTCTGTGGTGGACTGGGTGTTGGCACAGTGCAAGGTTAAGAGATAGAAAAGAAAAACAGAGTCAATATAGTGCGGCAGAGCAGACAGAACCCAGGAACAGCACTGGCATCCACTGGCATCGCCACAGCAACAAAAGAGAGAAAATACAGAAACCAGACGGCACAAGAAAGCCGCAAGACTTGCTCAGCGACACCAGAGGAAGAGTCTCCAGTTCAAATCTATGGGAGTCCAAGGCTCCAAACACAACCTTACACCTTTGCATGGTCATTTAACCTGAGGTGATGTGCCGCCGCCACAATGTGTTACAGTATGTGCTTATGGGTAAGACAGAGCTAACTGTGGGTGATGATGTCACTAGTTTTGATTTCACTTCCTGCATTAGGGCTTTTTGTCACCCTCAATGAAATCTGAAGGGGGATTACAGATCGTCCCTGTCTGTTTGTTTGTTCATTTGTTCGTCTGTAACACCCGATATTTCAGACACTGCTGATTGGATTTTGATGAAACTTGGGATAATGATGCATCTCAACACTGCGTTCCAGCATGTTCAAAATTAGACTGATTGACCAAGGCGGGTGCTACAATTTCAGGTCAAAACATATTTATTACTGATTGGCCCAAAGGGGAACCGCATCATTCGCGGGGGACAATATGTTTTCTGCCTTGTTTATTGATCTATATTTCCCTTTTCATGCTTTTTTTATCACACCTTCCCGGATTGATTGCATCTCTTCTTCTGCATGTTTTTTTTTTATCATTGCATTTTATCACTGTGTTTCATCACTGTGTAAACTTAAACAATGGTCGACATTGCTGTAAATGCGCCAGTATCAGACAGCTGGCTGATCTTCAACTGTAAATCCCTGGACTCAGAGGTGAACAAGTTTACAAACACACACACACGCACTTACAGTGTGTGAGGTTGAACAGGCTCGACTGGAGCACAACACAACTTGTCTGTGACTCGTGATAATTGTCACTGTTTGAGCTGGGAAGCGAAGGCGTGTCCTTACAGAGAGGCGGTTTCTTTGTCCTCAGCTCACACATGTGCACACACACAGACACACACAGACACACACACACACAAACGGCTCACCAGCCCTGGCCAGCCCCAAATCCAGCCCAAAGGTTGGAAGGTGAGGGGTTGCATCACTTCCGTCTTCCTGTTATGGTCTGGCCTTCCATTATTAGGTTTCCCTCTGCTTATTGTCTGCTCTCAGGAAGTAGTTGTGAAGGGTTTAGTTCTTTGTCATGATTACCTTTCAGTTAGGCATTTCCTTCTGTTTTGGCGGGGTCAAGCTGTTCTAGCACTTTACAAGGTACTTCTACATTCTCTAACTAATGCCTATATCAGAGTGATTGAAAATAACCACACACACACACACACACACACACACTGCATCCTAACTCATCCATCACACCCCTCCCTGTGCCCATCGTTCTCTCTCTGTTCTGATCTCAGGCAGGGAGATAACTCTTGGCAGCGGGAGTAGGCGGAGGAACAGAAGAATGAAATGGTGCGGACGTGTGGACACCACGCTCCCTCCGGCAGGCCAAACCAAACAGATTGACTGTCTGGGTAAATAAAGCCGGGCCGTTGAGGAGCCGGGGCTGGTCTTACCTGTTGCCATCCTTTTCTGCTCTTTTTAATTAAGTTGTGTGATGAAAGAAAGGCAAAGAAACAGAGCCTGGTCCATTTCCTACATTCGCTTCACATCAGTGGGATTACCTGGGGGAACCTGGGGGTTCGCACTTCCATTGATGCCGTAATAGATGGGGATTTGAAACTCAAGGCACGAAGGCTACACATCATGGGAAAGAAACTGGGAGAATGAGAGAAGTGCAAAAAGAAACAAAAGACTCTCTGGATAGCCTGGAAGCAAGTGTTGAAATCATTCCCAATCCCACTCAAAAGGATGGATTCACACAAGGGGTTGTTGGCAAACTGTAATCAAACGGAAATGTTCAAACAAAGAACACATGCAACTTTGTATTTTCGACAACTGTTTTGATGATTGCAAAGTGTTTCATCATCTTTAGTCATATACTTTGCTGAGTGTACCATTACATTCCCTTCCTGTCAGGTTGAACATTAAGAAGGGGCAGAAGAGGAAGAAAACTGTGATTGCAAGGAAGTGGCATGTGTGCAGGCAGTAGAAAACCATGTCAGAGCAAAGCCAGGTGGAGCAGTTGCCACAGACATATTGTCCTATTCATCCATCAGCCCTACTGTTCCCCGAGCCCAAACCAACCTGGGAAACATCCAGCCCGACAAAACTGAATGTTACTCATCCTCACTTATGCCCTTGAAGTGGCAACAACTACCTTGAGAGAGCCAAGGCCGTGCTGTAAGACTGGAAACCACGCGGTATCCTCTCCCAATCACACCGACACCTCGCCCAGACTGTTTCGCCCTGAGATTTTTCTCTGACTCGAGGACCACAGGTAAAAAAAACCCAGTACCCTGCCTCAGCTGTGGTGTCATCACAGCCTCACAAGGATCATCGAGATAAGGCATCGCCCCAAACACACGCTGGTGTCCAATCAAATCAATTGTTCTCGGTTGAAAAGCCTTTCTTTGTCTGGGGCCCAATTTCACACATGGCTAATTGAGGTTCGTGTCCACTTAGCTCAAGTCATTATCCCGTAAGGGAAGAGACGAGAGGGAAGGATTAGAAGGCAAGCTGGGTGAGCCCCCCCCCCCCCCCGAAACAGGAGTAGGCAAGGAAGTAATGTCTCTCTGAGTACAGGGAGAAGAGTTGCTGCTCTAGTCTGCTGTCCTCTCTCAAGGAGGACAAGTCTGATACGTCAGAGCCATTTGTGAGAGTTAATTAGTTACAATAGGAGCCTACTGTTTGCTACTTAGCATCAATGCTCTGAAATTGCAGCTAGCGGTAGTTGATAGCATAAAGCTGAGTGGGCATGCTGATATTTATTTAACGCTACCCCACAGGATAAGCTCTGGTGAAGCTATTTGTTTGCCTTCACAGCAGTGGTTGAACACATCCCAAAAAGAGTTGACACATTTATCAATCAGAATTCACAATGAAAAACACCCAAAACATTAACTAGTAAACCAAATTACCATTGGTGTCATGGCCAAGGTAGAACATGTTTGAAAATAGACTTCAAAGCGGAAGGTATGGACTTCTCACCTGCTACAATACAAACTGTGCTGCAGGCTTTAGAGTTTGTCTCCAATTAACGCTCACGCACACGGCTCTGATGTATCTGACTTCTCCTTCCTTATAGAGTCCTTGTCCACCCTCTGCTCTGATCCCAGACAGCAGACACATTTTGGAGAGATAAGAGCATTTTACAACAGAACTGGCAATTAGGTGTATCAGAATGTCATCAAAAAAACAAGCCTTGTGTCTGTTTCCTGTGCAAGAAAAAAAAAAAAGCATCAAACTTACATAAATCACAGCCTTTGCTTTGTTTAATTTCATTCCACTGAAATCTTAATCGCTCCTATTCTAGGAATGTGGTTGGGGAAAAGCTGTGACGCTCAATGTTTCTCTGTGGGTGTGTGAACTTTAAAAAATTATTGACGCTTCTGCTCCCTGTTTGAAGCTAAGACGCGGATCCATATATAAAGAGGCCTATTTTAGATGTTTGTGTTTCACAGATGGCTGCTTTGAGAGAATCAGCCGAGAGAGCAACCGACAATTCAGCAGCCATAGACTTGTGTAAGCACCACTTCACATCTTCTCCTGCCTCCTTTACAGCGCACTGCAGATGTCTGTTTCCCAAAAACATCTAAACATTCAGTTTACAGCGGGAAGACATGTATAAGGGTTGCTGCTGTTAGGACAGAGACACAGGGATTAATTGTGCTATTTAAAATCCTTAAAAAGAGACACATTTTTTTTATCATGTCTTTCTGGATCTCCACCCCTGTTCCATTATAATGAATTAAATTTCTGATAATGGTGGCAGGGAGTTTGTCTGATGGGACCATCCCACATAAAGCCTTTAATATGAGCAGTGGGGCGTGGATAGGCTCATGTCCGGATTCTCATCACACTAGATGATCCCGCTACATGTAATCAGTGTTATTAGTTCAGGCTTGCACCGAGGTGTCCCCAGTCCTAGAGAGGATCAGACAAATCCTGGCAGCACAGGACCAAGGTCTCACTCACATTAGGGAAAGAATGCCACAGCCAGGGGGCAGAGGGAGGCTGACAGGGGGATCAATCAGGGGACAGGAATTTAAGGCGCTGTGTGGCAGAGCCCCTACAGCTACGTTCCCATCCAGCTGTTAGGCAAGTTTTAAGCAAACATTTGAGATGTCACAAAAAGTATTAGGTGTGTTTCTATCAGCAGGGTTGAAGCACATCGGTAGGCTACCCCAACGTAGAACGTAGCTACATCAAAAAAAAATGGAAATGGAAAGAATCTTTTATGGAAATGGAAAGAGTCTTTAAGAATTGTTTGTGTTTGTGCATTGTTTTTTAGTGTCAGCTAATGTTGGCCATATTTCATGCTGTCCGAAGATGGAAACATATTCTAATGCAGTGGTTCTCAACGTGGGGTCCGGGGACCACCAGGGGTCCTTGAGGGGGTCCACAGCAAATTAATCAATTGTTAAACTTCACCATTATTTATTTCACTAGAAGCTAACACAATTAGGGAATGTAGAAGAATGACTATGACTATTTTGATCATAGTTTCACTGTTATTTCTCAATACAGACAGTCATGTAATTCTGGACAAAATCATATCTAACAATAAAAATATTCTCTGATTTGGGTTCGAGAGACAAAATCTCATCAGATGGGGGGTCTGTGGCTCCAAAGTGGGCTAAATTAGGGGTCTTTGGTATGAAAAAGGTTGAGAATCACTTTTCTAATGCACCAACTAATGGCCATACAACCACAACAGGCACCTTATACATACAGAGCGTCAGTGTGTAAAACATCTCCCGGAGGTTGTGGTATTCAGATGTTTTTGCAGACACTTTCACTTTTGAACTGTTGTGCAATGAGACACATTCTAGAGGCTGATCGTGCCAAGCCTACATCAGTATTAGATGCTCAGGAGCTCCTCTATAAGAGCCAGGTTCTGTGTGTTCATTGGTTCATCCAAGCACCCTGCATAAACCCAGCATGCGCTCGTACACCAGGCGGTACGGTAGAAGTCATACAAGCATCGACCAACTGGAGGCTGCTGCGCTGAACATCCACATACCAGGAAGTAACTTGGTGATTTTCTAACTGTAGAGGCTAAGCCACCGCATGAATTAAATATTTTGTTTAGTGATTCTCTTTATTACAGCACTGTTACCACAGCACTTTGGTGTTAACAGATGGAGTTTTTAAAGCCAACATAGTTTCACTCACTCCAGTCATGTATACCCCCCCACCCCACCGCTCCACCCAGGCATCTAGAAGGCACTAGCGTACGTGTTTATTTGACAAATTCGTTCTTTATCAACAAAAAAAATTTCCACCTCAAGTGAGTGTAAACACATTTTTTGATTGAACTGTGTGGTGGAAATTTCAGCCTTTCATTTGCTTACAGATATACTTAACACAAACCCAGCTTGAGAGAGATCCGCGTAAACCCCAAGAATGGTGTTGAATGTTGGGGACCAGGCAGGAGGGGGTTGAGATCGGAAGGAGCGTCTCAGAGCCTGTGCTTGTCTGAGATTCCTTTCTCGTGCGAATGGAGCTCTTTGCTGTAAAAAAAAATGCTGCACTGTTTTTTTTTGGGGTTTTTTCTGTGCACTGTTTTTTTCTGTGCGTCACTTCGCCAGAGGCAGGTTTGGAGATAAAAGTGTCCAAAAATGACTTCTCAAGTTAGCCTTTTTAAGCCACAGAGTGTTCTGTCCTTCAAAATTAAGCACAGTAAACACTAAACACAGTATCATAATCTCCCCTTTAAACTAATGATACCAGATTTAGTTGCCCTAGATATGAATGAGTAAAGAATTCTCAAGAGCTGAACCTAACTCTATTATGTCTTAGACCTCCTGCCAAATCAAATCGTCATTCTCCTCTTAGATATTCTCTCTTTCACTCACTTGGAGGAGCTTTTGCTCTCAACTGACAGGATTGACCACTCCATAAGACATATATGTCAGTCTCCTACTAAGCATCTCAATGAACTCTTGAGCTGATGAGGGGTCAGTTTGGCTGAAATCTATTATATGAGGTTAATGAATGAGAGGATGAATTGATATCCTGCCACTCACGGAGGCAGAAAGCAGAGGCGGAGGGGAGTGAGGGCCTTACACAAGACAGATTGATAACCCTGTGATCTTTATTCCCATTGGTCATTACCACTGTGTTGCGTCACTGATTTCTCTCTTTCTTTTTTTTCCCATTGCATCGCTTTTAACCCAACCTTATTCCACTGAACTGTGTGGGGTTTTTTTTTCTCTAGCAGATCTCTGATCATAAATGTTTGACCTTTTATTTGCTGCTGAGGTTAAGGGCTCGGAGTGGGTGGAAGAGGAGAAAAAAGAGAAGAAAAGGAGAAAAAAAACGCAGACACGAGAGAGAGAGGTTATTCTGTTTTGTCATCATCAAATTCTTGGGGAAAATCCTGTTTGCTTCTCCACTGGGTGTGCTGGCTGACAGTCAGCCTGCTCCCTCCACCCAACAGCCAGGCTGGAGCCGGCCTTGCAGCTGTCCGCCGTCCAGCCTTACATAACGAGGCTGCAGCGCAAACCCCCCCCCCTCCAGCCACTTCACAGCCTCTCCACCATGACACTGTCACCTCGCCGAGGAAATGACAAGAGGACAGTGTTTGGGGACAGACGCACAAGCTCCTCTCCTCTACAGTTTGCCTGGTGGGGGCCAAGCTAATGAGGTAATGCAATGCTATAATTGCTCATTTCCATACACCCGCAGCACCTTCACCTTCCAAACTTCCACTCAAACACACACACACACAAAGTGCTACTCAAGTGTGAGTGGGTGTGTGTTGAAGCTCTACATGAACCAAGACTACATAATGGCTGACCCAGTTTCCCACCATGGTCTTCTCAAATGGCGTGCGCCGTGTCATGACTATACTGTTTACTGCACCTTTCTAGTGGTGCTCATACAGATTAGACTGACCATTAGATTGGCCAAGCCTAACTATTACTGAACATGATTGTAAGAAAAAAAAAAAAAAATCAAAGGTGCAACACATAGTTCAGCCTCTGTGAAAGGAATGTTTCACCTCAATGCTGAAATCACAAACCTGTTACACAAGGCTATCATGATGATAGACACCAGTCAGAGTAATTGCAAAGACATTTATTAACAGTGTATAACCAAACACAGTAATGTCATTGGCCTAGTGAAGTGTTTGGAAGACTGAAACCCATAGAGATTCCAGCCAAAAATGCTATATGACATCCTCTGCTGTCTAGTTTGCAGCTGGAATACGAAAGAAGGGAATCCCACTAGCTGTACACAATTAATAGTGTCTCATTTCCCATAACAGCATTCTATCAGTTTAGCCAGCTACTCAATTTAGATGTCAGTCTTTCACATAATTGAGGTTTCACTGTACATTACAGAGGAACTGTGTGGCTATACCATGCAGCAAATGGGCAGAGAGAGAGAGAGAGAGAGAGCAGAGGAAAAGTCGATGCCCCTCTCAGAGCGAGCATGGAGGATCGCCGATTGGGTCACCACCACATGCAGCTTGAGGGAGTCACGCTCAAGTAACATCAAATGAGTTGTCCACCAGCGCTTCGCGTCATTCAAGCCATTGACCCTAAAATGCCTACGCTGAATTTTCCGTCAGAAGAATCCCCCTGCATATCACACAGACCATTTCTTTCCATCTGAGCGAGACGGGTCAGTCATGGAAACTACAAAGGACAACACAGGCACAGCCTCGGCTCTGCAGAATGAGTTTGTGGATCTCCACTCTGAATTAATTTTTTAGAGCTGTCCTTGGTTAACTAAGGAGACAGTGAAAGAGCACCACAATATTGGCTGAACTTCATCACATCACACTACGCTAGGAAAGCTCAGCAGGCTCGCTGTTCAACATCGTATCAACATGGCATTCAGAGAATCAGCCTTTTGAAGATTTGTCATCAGTCGTGTTTAGACAGCATGATCCCCTTAAGCTTTCCTGTCACATTTTGCTCAACTTCAGTGAATTGGAATGATTGTTGTGGAGGGAGAGAGGGAGGGATTTGGGGCTTTGGCTCCATATGATATTCCATGAAATTTCTCCGGAGAACAAATGCGTTTTTCATAGTCAGTAAGAAAGAAAACCCTCAGGATGAAAAGAGGGAACACTCAGAGAATTGTTACCTTTCCTTAGATTCCCATCAAACTGGAAAGCAGCAGGCTGAGTGTGTGGGTGTGTGTCCATACATGCATACATGTGTGTCCGTGACAAACTGTGAGAGTGTTCGCCCACATCGACAGGGAATTCAATAATGGGGTAACAGAAAGAATTTGACAGGGTTTTGTGTCAGTTGCTAAGCAAACTGGGTCTGATATGACAGAATGCCACTCTCCAATGTGTCCCACCTACGCAATACTTCTATCTCCACCACAGACCCCATGATGCAGTCTGTCATGCTACCAGATTACACAATGTGTTGTGAAACAAGGCATCTTTGTGTGTTGAAGGCACAACTTAAGGAAACAAGATAAAATCATATGGGGAGACTTTGCCGTTGTCTGTTGCCATCTTGTTTATGTCAGTGTGTGGTGGAGCAGATAATTAACCTCCAATAATGGAAGTACTAATTACAGCTGGGCAATCATCAAAAACATCAAAATCACATTATCCATTACTGCAATGCCCAAACTGCAAGAGCTACAATGGAGAAAGATGGTCTGTTTCCAAAACAAGGTATGTGGTGTAGTGTGGTGTTCTTGGCCCATAAATCAAGTTTATACTGGGTAAAAGTTTTAAAACTGAGCAAATCCTATGCACCAGCATTTATTTCTGCCCAGGTTTTTTTTTTGACATTTACAACATTGTCAAGTACTGAAAAAATCAGCCTGCTTGTATTGCAATCCTTCCCTTAGCAATCCTGTAATACATTTTAAAAGGGTATACATATATCACAGAAAAACTGTAAGTCCCTATGAGAATGTTATAGGAATATTACAGTGAAAAAAAATACCACAAAGCATACTGAGTACTACAGACGCACTATAGGAATATTATAGGAATATTACAGCAATCGTCATGAGGATGTAGAGGAAAACCACTGGTTCACCTTTGGGGAGCAGCAGGCCAACTGCAGCAGCAGCAGCTGACTACAAAGAATGCAAATTGTCAGGCTCGGTATTGGCCACCGTGCTGTTTCTACTGACATCACATGGCTACAGATGCACCAGGCATGTGTGAACAGCTTGGGACCTTGGAACAATGTTACTCTTTCTGGGGGATCACTATAGTTCAATGAAGCAACTCTCTGTCGCCAACTTCTTGTGAGCAGCGGGCCTAGCACATTATGCCAGGGGCTCCCAAACTTTCTCATGTGAAGGACAGAATAGATTACTATTAGGCCAGGGAGAATTTGATAAGGTTTTGTCCTAAGGGAATCCATTTGAGAAGATTGTTGTGTTCAGATATGGTTCAGTAGAGAATTATAGGCCATATAGCTGTTATTACTCAAGGATTGGGAGATGGAGAGAGAGAAACGTCTGATCAGAATATTTCCCTTGTACATTCTGTCATTGTGCTAACTTGAGCATTAGTGAAATTAAACTAATCCTCATTTTGCTGGGGGACCCCATGGAACCCCCTCAAGGACCCCTGGAGGTCTCTGGACCCCAGTTTGGGCGCCACTGGGTTTACCACACAATCTGCGACACTGATTGTTGTTTAGTTGTTGTGTGGCATTACCGATTATATTAGATTCCTCTTCTGTGTCACCTTGAGGATCGTTGCTATGACAAGAGGGAAAAAGATAAGTCTGGACATCAACCAACCTTCATGATGCCGCAAGGTGTGTTTACACCTCCGTGACTTCTCTCGGCGGAATTATCACGGCTGCCACCCCCGATCCTTGGACTGCCGTGGTCCCTATAGCGTCCATTGGTGTAAACCCCCTCGGCCCCGTAGCCCTGGGCAGCGGCCGACACCTCCAAGTACGCCCGGGTGCCGGTCGGAGGCAGCGCGGCCGTATCGCCGGTTATTCCCGCGGCATTGGTCGCGCCCTGGGCCGGTGGGGAGCCGATGGCAGGATCCAGAAAATGTCCCGACACAGCCTCAGAAGCGTGCACCCCTGCCATGATCCGCCGGTGTTACAGCAAAACCCTCACCGCCACAATATAAAAACAGCCCATTGTCTCAAAGCAGGGGGGACTCGCTGAGAGCCTGCAGACGTCCGGGGCGAATTGCCTTCTTCACTGGATCACCACTGCCGGTCCATCATCGGAGCGCACGGTAACGTCTAAAGCCGGGGCTCGGGTGGTCAGATTGAACCGTCCTGCTGAAATAAAATGAGCAGCTCGGTGGCCCCCGAATGTGATCTCCGGTGTGATTAGCTTTCTGGAGGCGTCCACACGAAAATACTGGAAATACTGGCTTATGATTAGGGGTTGCCGCTCTCGATTCTGTTTATAGCTTGTACTTTCGTCTCCTTCTCCTCAAAAATGTTATTTGCTCACCACGTCCGCTTCTGTGGACTCTCCGCTGTGCGCATCGCCTCGCGCCCTGCACACTTTTGCACTGCTCGCAAATGGGAGAGCTTCCCCACACACATGCATCCGCGGGACAAATTCAAGACCCGTGAGCGCGCAATCGCAATAAGCACAGACACGCGAGCGCACGCACGCACACACGCACGCAAGCACGCACGTATACACACACGCACACACACACACACAAATTCAAGACCTCGCTCACACAATCATAATTTGCTTACGCGCGCACACAAACACACACTTGTAAACCACACTGTCTCTCTACTAGCAGCCTATATACACATTTATATTCATTTCAAGGGCAAACTTTTGAATTGAATTATCATTATGACCAGAATGATGCTAAACAAATGGGTCTATCACAGCAAAAGTCGATATAGAAATATTATATATAGGAGATATAAAATCACCATATGGTCACTATAAAATCATTATTGACTAGAATACCACAAACACTAAGTCCCTGGAGAAAAATATCATAGTGTTTTTTCATCATGGTAGCTTGGCCATTTGTTACTATGCTGGACAAGACTGGGAAAAGACTCATTCATCCAGAGAGGAAGATGTAGCCTAGTTTCTTGACACTTTTAACATTGATGTTGTGACACTTATTGTTATTGTCAAAACAGGAATTTATCCTTACCCGATTAGTTGTGGGGCTTTTGTTCACATTACCCACTCAAATTATCCTTGAGATATGAGAGAGTTGATAATTTACCACAATGTTAGGTCAGCTGTAATTGTAAGCATCACTCAGGCTAGTTCTTGATCTAATTTAAATGAGCACGGATGGGACCAGTAATCATGGTTATTCAAGCTTATATCCGTCTGTGAAGCCGCTTTGTGGAAGAGTGAATAAGATGAAGCTTGTGGACCTTTTTTTCCCTCAAAAAATGCAGTGGAAAAAACGGAACAACTGAAGACACGTCCTGTCACTCCTCTGTCATTTCACAGCACTGCGCTTCATCAAGGATGCAAGCATGCTCTCCCTCTACCCCGCCTCCCCTATTCTTAAGTATTGATTTGAACACAATGACTGGGAGGGAGCAACACAGAACAGACTGTGAATATTACTTCCATTCATTTACGCTCACATTCAGAGTCGACTGGAGAGAAGCTGGTTGCAGAGCAGCATCAGAGCACACAGGCTTAACCTTGGCATCCCTGCTTGGCTCACTGTGGCTCCGAGCATCTGCTGACGTCTGCGGCCAGGTCAAAGTAAACTACAGAGATGGACGGCACAACCTTCAACGTCAGGGCAACTCATATCATCAGACGAGTCATGGCCAATAACCAGGGATAATACAGCCCCATTTATATCCCAGTCAGGGGGCAAATCAAATTACAGCCAGTTTGTATGAGAGAAGTCATGTGCAGCAGCGAGCGTGAGCTCCGAGTGTCTGTTCATAATTGTCAAATAAGGCCAGACTAATCAGAGCCACAGCGATATGTCTCTGCAGCATGGCCAGGCTGGACTCCATACTCATACTGTCATCTCTTCTCTGGTTGTGTGCTGAAAATAGCCTCACTGTGCATCAATAGACGGCTACCTTGAATAGCCTTCTGATGGTGAAACTCTTCTTTCTGCTAAATGGTGACACATGAAACCCACGCACTGTATATGTAAATATGCAGATGTGTTACGTTACAGGGCGGGACAGCCTCTAGGGGTTAAGGGTCTTATTGAAGGGGCAGACCTTGGTGGTGACAAGGAGTTTAACCTTTAGCCAAAAGACAGCCACTCTAACCACAAGGCCAAGAGGATTCTTATGAATGAGAATGACTTACAGACATGTGAGTAGGTCAGAGCTGCAGCCCGGCTACTGTGAATGAAATCTATGAATGTATGACATGTGACACAGAAGAAAAGACAGAAAAAAACAGGATGGAGGAATGAAATGCATGCCGCCAGATGAGACAGTAAATGTCTGGGAAGAAGAGGTTGAAGAGAATGCAAACACCCCTCTCTTTCTCTTTCGCTCTCCTCTGCCTCTCTGCACCCCTCCTCCCCCTCCACCCTTCCCCTCTTGCTCTCTTTCTCGGTCATGTATTATGCATTCTCAGAAATAATTCAGCAAAAGTTCTGCTTTTAAAAGCCTCCCTGCCTGGCCCAGCTGTCTCACTTTAATGTAAAAATGCCTTTGACGACCGGTTCTCAAACTCAAACACCAGTTCCACGTGGACCCAGGCCGAGTGGGAGGGGGGAGTGGGGGTGGGGGGTGCGGGGGGTGAATGGGGGTCAGGGGAGTTCACATGAGTCCACAAGTTGAGACCACAGTCAGCCTTGTTAAAGGGGCCTCTCATCGATCCACCCACAAAATATGCTACGCAGCACTGTAAAGCACTTCTTTTCTCAGGGAAGACGAAGAGATGGGGATGATGCTGAGGAGGAGAGCAGAATATATGTGATCGTGCAAAAAGAAGAATAAAGTACAAGCGCGTGAGAGAAAGCGAAAGACGGAGAAAGCTTTATCAGCACTCTCGAAGGCGATGTAAATAACACCCTTGTTGTTTTCCATTGAGGTTTTGCTATAGTTTCCTGTGGCAGGATGTGAGCCATGGCTGAGCGGCGGTACCTCTCCCTCCTGCTGCAGCTGTCAGCTTCAGACTGATGGGTATCCATCCGCACCAAACCATCATACCTTCAGGCCTCATACTGCTCCCTCCTCCCACCAGCCATCCCCCCATCCCACTCGGGGATCGTATTGATGACAGCTGGCTATTGATCAAGTCCCCTAATCCCAGCTGGCTGGAGGGATATCTCATATCCCGGGCCCCAGAGGTTATATCCTCACAATAGAAGAGAGGGTCAGCAGGTCAAATGCTCAGGATTTATTACCGTGAAAGCTTTTTGTAGAAACACATAATCCATTTGTTCCTTCACACCTTCACCGCTCATTTACACTGCACACAACACTAGTTATATTAGAATTAATTATTCTAACGACAAAGGAATTCTTGCACTATAAACATGCCTCGCTCTCCCCTGTTCGTTTAGTCCCTCAGTAGCGGCTCCGCTGCTGAACCGAGATGTGTTTGACAGAGACAAGCACTCAGAGGCAGATTCAGGGTGAACTGCACATTTTAATAGCGATGTCTTTTGAGGAAGTTCCCGCTGCTCGCAGCTGGGGAGCCGAGGGCGTGTCTTCCTGAGCGCTGCCACCGCACTTCCTGTGCTTGCTCATATGACCATCGCTCCAGAGGGAACAGAAACCATCCATAATAATCGGTTTCATCTAGCCTGTGTGCTTTACAGTCTCATTCTGCCTTTATAGTTGCTCTTTACCTCCACTTAACCTTGTTTGACTTAATTACTTGTTGATGTTGATTAATGGGGTGTTCATTAAAGACAATCATACAACTTAATTAAGGGAGGAAAGCATGGCGGGGAGGAGGAGCTGAAGACTGACATTGATTGTAACCTGTCAGAGGCTGACAGCTTTGATTCTAGGTGGAGGGCTGACAAGCTTTATATTGCTTTGGACAAAGATTTAGAGGACCAGTCTGGACTTGTATAACGGCGCCCCCTGCTGAAACACTGTCGCCCCACTAGTGGCTGCATTTATACAATGAATCACTAGATTAAACATTTTTGTTTTTCACTTATTGTCTCATCCTTTGATATAAGGAGTGATAGTATGTAGCAGTTCAACATGCTAGTATTTTGAGGCTTTACATGTGTTTTGGTAAGAGGTTTTTTGTTTTGTTTGTTTGTTTTGTATTTTTTCAGTTCTACCCCGCTGTGTGCAAACATTTTCTATTTTTTATATTTAGATTATTTATCGATCGATTGTATTCAATGCTTTAAAATGGCATATCACATAATAGAGGGAAAACAATTGTTTTGTTTCAATTTATTAATTCATAAATCAAACAAGTGCAGTTTAATCAACCTTTATCTGATGTAAAGGTGTGATGTAAAATGGTCTCCTGGGGTTATTGGGGTTATAGAGTTTGTAGTGTTCGCAAACACTGGAGCAGAGCAGATCCGCATTTTGAGTCATGATGGGTCAAGAAAAAAACAAAAAAACTTAGGTCTATTTTTCATTTACAAGTCAAACTCTTCAACTCAACAGCATACACGGATTTGTTGATTGCTGGTTGTGTCTTTAAGGCAGGAATTTAAATTTTGTTTGATCTCTTTTACTTTCTATCAAATTCATGTCTCACTGTACATGTACTGAGTAACTAATTACTGTGATTAGTATAGATTTCAGTCAGTATATTGCCTCCCAACTGACAGAAACCCCTTGGACTTTGCTGACATCTGGTGGCGATGTAGTTAGATGAGCTGGAGTGAGAGAAGCAATGGTCAGAGAAACACTTCTATTAAAAGCCTGCTCAGCTAAATAGAAATTACTTCTTCTCTGACTGGCATTTTGGAGTTTATTATCTAATATTTGCTGGAGGGTTTATATGCAATCAGCCGGTTGATTTCAGGTGGATGACTGATGAATTCTCAAACTGCTTGCAGTGAATTAAAAGGAATCCAACATGACATTTCACACTTAGTTGGCCTTGCCTATACAGTATGTCTGCTACTGTAGATTCATTCTGCAGCACAGTTGGCCAAGGATGTTACATTCCTCAGTTCCAAGTAAAAAAAGATGCTCAGGGTAAGTGTGATATAGTCTATTCAGACACTGCCCTACAATTATGCTCATAATCACAGGTTTAGTCAGCCAAAAATATGAAGGTGATGATAATAATGTGCATCAAAACCAGACAAACCTGTAAAATGTAGATTAGACCATGAATTTAAGACATGGACCCCTATTACACCGAGGACCTTTGATAAGAATGTGCTCCAATGACACCTGTCTTATAAGATTTGTTGTTATAGGTATGACTTAGCACAGTGGTTCTCAACCTTTTTAGCTTGTGACCCCTTAAAACGAAGTGATGCCTAACTCAGAGAATGTTCTCAGCCTAGAGGCTGAGAACTGTAAAGTCTTTCACAAGAAAAAAGAGCATAAATTACAACATAAAAACATAAAAAATAGACCCTAAAAAAATAGGGTTAATTTTCCTATCCCGTAAATCATCTTGCAACCCCCCAAAAATATAATATATAAAATATAAAAAACCCCAGGTTGAGAACCACTGACTCGGCACATGACTGTCTTGAAATCAACTGTTTACACTGCACTGTTGTGAGAAAGTAACAGTGGAAAGTAAGAGTGGAACCTGTAATCAAAATTAGTCGACCTTTTACATTCTGTCATCATAGTCATCATCATCTGTCATCATAGTGAAATAATAATTTTGGTGGGGTTCAACTGGAACTCCCCCAAGGACCCCTGGTGGTCCCCGGACCCCACTTTGGGAACCACTGGAAGACTCACTGGAAACACCCTCCTGTGAGTCTGAATGCTGTTCTGCTTTTCTTTTTTATTCCATTGCTTCAGGCTACAGTCCAATGGTTATTTTGTTATACAGTATGTGCCAAGTAGACGTTGTTCTGTTCTCATTTTATATCACTCACTCTTCATTCTGCTAAAGAGGTTTTAGCTAAATTGGTTTCATTTGAATTATGTCCACGCCCGTAAACACTCTTCAAAACAGAGATCATAACATTCCGTATCCCGATGCTTGTAAAGCCCTTGTACTGAATGCTGTTTTCGTATCCAAGCAACAACCTACCACTGACCTCTAGGAGCATCTTCCAGTGAATTACATTAACTGACCTGCATTTTCAATCTTTAAAATAGTAGATAATGTATAAATAATTAAGGAATGACTGGCAGGTAGTAAATTCTAATGAACCATAATAATTTGTTTTCCTGTTTGGGGGAGACAGGCAGTGGTTTCCTGGCTGTCTAAATCGATAATGAAAATAATTTAAGCAATAACTGGTAAAATTTGTATTGAATTCCATGCTAATTAGATTTTCTTATCATTTTTCCCAGGCATGACTCCAGGCAGGTAATTGGCATCTGAGGTACTGTTCAAATACACAAGAAAAACCTATTTTGCGCCTGTTCTATCTGCCGCCAGATGGCAGAAGTGAGCTGATCCGGGCTCCATGCTGGGGTCAAGGCACAGGGCAAGAGGGCGCTGCTGCTGTAAGCTGTGAGAAATAAGTATGACCAAGGAACAGAGGGAGGTGAGTTAAACTCAGGTATGCACATACACACACTGTATTATTAATTCACACAGGCTTCCCATACTTACTCTCTCTCTCTCTGACTTTCACGGCACTTTTTTTAGCCCATTTCCAGGAGAAATACATCAGCAGGTCATCTTTGACAAATTAAGGTAAAATCACTCATCCCAAGACTGATCAGTGGAGCTTAAACCTCTTCTTCCCTGCCGCCCCTGCCACTGGGTCCATCATTATAAACACAGGTTGCACGGCCAAGCTTCGTTCAAACCCACAGAACTTTATTTTAAATTCTAGTCAAGATAACAAGTTTTCCAAAGAACCAAATGTGTCATGCTGAATTACAGGGAAATGTGTAGAAAATGATGCACAAACATCTAGATTTTTTCCATTTGATGTAATTGTGCAGCCATAAAAACATGGCGTCTCGTATTTGAATATTTCATTCAATATAAGCAGCTAGAGCTTAAAGAAAGAGTTGGAACAGCACATACACAATATGGATGTGACATTGCTGTACAGTTAGGAATTTATTTTTTTTTCTAACTTTGAAGCTGCTTAAGGGGAAATTTAAGGGTAAAGTCAGCTAAAGTCAGGGAACAAGGGGTTAATCAATCACTGAGGATCTCTTCAGAAGACGGGACGTGTTGGGTCTGGAGGGATTCGGTCCACTCTGGCAACTGAGGCACTTTCTTGTCTGAAACGCCCTGTAAAAGCCATTTCCTGCAACCCAAAGGCCTCAGTTTTATCACACAGCATAGCTCTAATGTTTTTTAAGTGCAGCGGGCCTTACTTTGTTATACGTGCAAACAAGGCAGTCCTTGTTTTTGTTAAGACTTTTCTGGCAGGCCCTGCTTTACACTCTGTGAAACGACAACTTGAAGCATTTTACTGACCATGTGCAGCCATAGAATGAGAACGATTCAATGCATCCTTGTCCGTGTGGTGAAAGTCATTTCACATGCTACATTATGGGAAACAATGCAGCAATGTAGCTCTCTCACAGCTGTGGCAAAATACTATGTAATCAGTGTTTCATTGCCAGGGTTCACTTGCAGTACATATACATACAGCATGATACAATATCATGCAATATCATTAGATGTGCTCTGGGTCTAAATTGACTGTGGTGACTGTATGCAATAAAAAAAAAACATTTATTTTGTAGTGACATCAAAATCTTCTGTCCCTCTACATGATGAGTTCAAATTATTTATAAAACTTTATTTTCTTCTTTTCAACTCAACAGCTGCTTGTCTTGGAAAACTTCCAAGCGCTAAACCCAAACCACAAACATGGAACATACATTGAACAGCACACAGCGCCATCTACAGCATCAAAAATACACAGTCTACAGTGAAACAAAGGTTCAAAACGATGAGAATAATGTTAATAAAGGATATATCACAAGACTGCCCGTGTAGCTTGAGATTTCAAAAACATCAGAGAAAGCAAGAAATACAAAAAATGTGGGTTGAAGGAAGAAATGAAAAGAAAACAGGAAGAAGGAATACTTTAAATACTGTAATGTCTGTTGGACGAACACAAAAATACATTAGAAATGCTCATCTGATTTCCAGTTGCTCTGTTGTTGTTGTTTTTTCCTGGTACTTCTGGCGACACTGGACTTGAAACTTCTGCTCAGACTGAGGAGCCAGCCGTTTGTTAACCCTCATCAGGGTCATGCAAGGGGTTACATTCAATAAGGGGAGTGCCACAGACAAACACTAATAAAATAGAATTATGGTAGAGAAAATAAATTCATATATTCTGTATACATAGATCACTTTCTATTTGCCTTTAGTTTTGTTTATGATACATCAACCAAGTGAAGGGATTCGTTCCTGAGGTGGTGCGAGGGTGTTGTCAACAACACGCTTTCAACTCTGCCTTTGTGTCAGAGGGGAAGGGGGGGTTATAGTCTCTTGATTTGACTACTGCAATTTGTTCTTATGTGTGTGTGTGTGTGTGTGTGTTTGTGTGTGTGTGTGTGTTTGTGTTGGGGGTTGTTTACAAACCACAACAGAGGCGTGTATGGCAGGAAAAGGGACACAGAATGAAAGCAACATCTTGACTGAAAAACGAAAGCGAGACAAAGCAGTAGAGGGACACGACACCAAAGCTCGTCTTTGAGTTCTATATAAGGTTCTATGTGAGTCTGCCCAAGCATCTGAAGCCTGCGCCTCCCTGCGCCCCGGGGTGCCAGCTGCTGGTGTGCTCATGTCATGTAGGGCATGCACATGCAGGTTTAGTAACAGTGCCAAGACACAAGGACAGGGACGAGTGGATGGATAGACAGGTAGAAAGAGCTGAGTCCATTGTTTAGGCACATAAGCTGAAATACTGTGTAAAAGGATTATTATAGAAAAGTTTATTCGAGTTCTGAGATTAATCTCAGAATTCTGAATAATGCCAGAATTCTGAGATTCAATTTAGAATTCTGAGTCAGAATTCTGAGAATAAACAACAACAAAAAAAAAACAGCCAGCCCAGGGGCAACAAGGGATCTTCTCAAACATTATATGACTACAAATTACGAGAAGGAACCCAATGACCGCACCTACTGGTATGAACGCGGTGTTGAAACCACAATGGCAACAACAGTAATACCAAAGGACCAGAGGAGAAATGCGAGGTAGCGTTGATGAGGGGAACAGAGGGGAGGGGAGGGGGGAGCCCAGAGACCTGAGAGGACAAGCAGGCAGGCAGCGCTGGATAAATGCTTAGATTTGCATTTCTGTGTACAAACAGAAGACAAATAGCCCTGTGAGAGTGAGGGAGGTGGATAAGCCCCCCCCCCCTCCGATTTCAGCTGGTGAACAAATCAGAACAAAATGCGCATGCCTCTCTACTGTATGTGTACGCGTGTGCTGTCAGTTGCACAAAGAGCAAAAGAGGAGAGTCACTCTGCATTTCTAGGTTAGTGTATATGGACTTGAACAGCGGACTGAAACTCCCCAGAGCAACAACTCTGATCATGTTGTCAAGAGCAAAACTCTTCATTAAAGCTCGTTTTTTTTTTTTTTTGTCAAAGGGCAGGTTCAATGTCAATATCAAAATATTGATAAACCATTTACAAAGAAGAAAATATAACAAAATAAAAACAGTACAACTGTTAAAATGACTTCATACAGTAGCATTTTTTTTAAATCTCTTCAAAATCAATTGAAAATGCATGCACAATGTGAATGAGCATCTTTTTTCTTTCTTTTCCACAATACTGTAACATGGTAGTTTTTGCATTATAACTAGTCTGTTTTACAAACACTTATGGACACAAGTAAAACTAAGAGAAGAGTCACTGACATGCATGCTTTCATGCTGAAAAGAAAAAAAACAAAAAAAAACAAAACAAAACAATCACAACCATTATTAACATTTCACATTATAGCTATCTGAAAAAAAAAAAGTATCATGAGAAATGAATGGAATTGAACCATGAGAAATGTCAGTGGGGGTGAGGGTGGGGGTGGCGGGTGGCGGGAGGCGGGGGTTCATTTGGTGTTGTCAGGGGTTAAAAGGTCAAGGGTCAGGACTGTTGGCCGCCCCACTGGCTCTCTACAGGCCGCCGCAGCAGCTCCTCCACATGCCGCGCCACGTCCATGGTGTCGTCCAGGTCGAAGTCCCCGTCTGCGTCCAGCATGGAGTCGCTCCTGCCACACAGAGAGGACACACCCGCACTCAGACAAGCCAGCGGTTTGTCACCAAGAAACCCAGCATGAGCAACAAGACACACACACACATGCACACACACACACACACACACACACACACACACACACAGTGGAACCCAGATGTTCAAATGGCTTGTTGACTCACATAGGTGGGAATATGCCATAGGCGTGAGGGTGATTGACAGGTGCTGGGGAGGCGCCGTGATCCATGTATGTGGGGTTTCCACTTGCTGGGTCAGGATTGGCTGTAGTGAACCTGTAGAGGATGAGAAGACGCACACACACACACACACACACACATATACGCGTAAGATAAAAGCCTCTCAGCCCATCCTCAGCAGTTGCCTAAGCAACTATCCTCAGTGAGTATCAGCGTGTCTTCCCGTCCTCGCTGCTTCATTATGGCCGTTCTCTGAGCCGGCGGCGCACGGCGGGTGAACCTGCCGCGGAGACGGGCAGGGAGCGGGGCGAGCTGACTAACAAGCCTAACTCTAATGATGAGAGGAAGACACGCTCACTCAGGAACCCATGCCAACTCTAATTGGCCTCCTCCAACTATAACAGCTAACTAATAGCTGATTTGAATTCAAGATCCAATGGTTGGTGATTAACTCTAAATGTTGCCACAGCGGAAAAAAGGTGGGTGGACGGCAGAAAAGAATGAAAGGAGAGACAGAGGGGGAGGAAGAGGAGGGTGGGAGGAAGGGGAAGCTAGATACTTACTCTGGCACCACTTGCTTGATTTGCGGCTTGACGTAGCCATCCACCGCTTTGGCTACAAGAGAGACAGGCAGAGGGAGAGAGAAACAATCACTGATTCCTCATTGCGAATGAAGTTGTCACAGAGCAATCACGATCCATTAGAGAAGCTTTACAGCATTATATGGTATTCAAATGTTGCACATGTAACAGAAAAGGAAGGTTGCGTACAGAGCGGCGGGGTGTAATATTTGGAGAAGACCTCGTCCTTGGGTCTGTCTGGGTAGAGGAACAGGAGGTGATTGAGATCGCTGATGCGGTCGGCCAGAGAGCGAATGGAGAAGTCTTTGGTTGTGTATGGCATGAGGTTCCAGACCATTCTCTCCCCTAGGGAAACACAACACACACACCATCGTATCAGTCTTACGATTAGATAAGATAAGATAAGATATCACTTTATTACTTTTTCAGTAATATTAGCACTTTTCCCAGCAAATGTTAGTTTTACTAGTGATGTTACAGTTACCAATCGAAAAAAAAAAGTCATTACTTTTGTCATCACCACCTCTAATTAGGTTCAAAAATTCTAAAACTATCTCCCACTGCCGTCCCCTGATTGATTTTCATCATAATTAGTCATCACCCTCACACAAACTAGGTTAGATGAGAAGTAGCAGACAAGTATACATTTATCTGGACAGAAATATTAACATTACTTTGACTTATTTGAGCAAAAGGATGACAAGAATATTAGACATCAGTTCTGTTTGGTTTCCCTGGTCGCTCACAGAGAAGTGCACAGACGAGGACGCTGAGTTATTTACATTTACGCATTGTACCTGCTTTGTTGGGATTTTCCGCCACCCAGGCGATGGTGATCCCTCCGATCTCAGAGTCGCTGAAGCGCAGCAGGAAGGTGCCGTTGGGTTTGGACAACAGCATGTCCTGAGCCTGCTGCTTATTCACAAAGCCCAAGATCGCCCTGAAAGTGAGGCAGAGAGGAGAGAGAGAGAGAGAGAGAGAGAGAGAGAGGGAGAGTGACAAACAGAAAAAGACATTAAATTGTCATGTGTTCATTCTCACCCCTCTTTCTTTCACTTTAACACCCATTACTGGTAAGAGCATGTCCGGCTTCCCCAGGTTGCCATTAAGTGTGAACCACTGCCTGAGTTGTCGAGATTGAAAAGAAAAAAAAAAAAAAACGGGGATGGGAAAAACATTTACTTGCACAGAACATGCAGTTCAGCTGCCAATTGAAAAAGAGGTGTGTTTTTTTTCTCTGTTCTACCACTTTTTTTTTCAACTGAAGACCGCAACTGACGGCAACCTCTGCCTGAAACAGCAGTTTCCTTACCCGTCATTCCAGTGTGGTTTGAGATGCTTTTTTGTGAGTTCCATCACACCATCAAACCACTGCCAAAATGTGAAGTTCCTCCCGGGCAGGCTTTCCTGTAGGGGAAAGGGTTTTGGAAAAGGGTTTTACAAACCAACACTGTATTATCTTCACAGAGTAAAACAGCGATCAGACAGAAATGTAGATCTTTCAAAGGTTATGTGAGTCCCTCATGTCCGTCCAGTCCATAAATACAGAGAACAACACGTCTTCAAACACCCAAGCTCAATCAGGATGCAGCACACAGCAACACTAACATCTGTACTGTGTGCATCTGTATGTGTATACGATGTGTGTCTTTGTGTGTGTGTGAGAGAGAGGGAGAGGGAGAGAGAGGGTGGAAGTGTGTGTGTGTGTGTGCGTGTGTGTGTGTGTACATGAGTCTGTGAATCGGCTGAAATTTGATGTTCCTGTAATCAAATGAGACTAGATGGTGTGCGGTGAATGTGAGTGCGTTTTCTGCCATCGCCGGCCAATGAGGCCCTAAGCCTTTAAATTAGCCTTTCACTGTCTGGACAAACAGACCCATTAAGATGAAGACCTGGCTACCAATGAGGCATTCTCGCTCGGGTCAACTGGAGAATAGGTCTGCACGGATGCTGCAAATGGAGGAAGAAATGTTTCTATATATGAGCTAGATCACTCCATGAAGAACATGCATGCAACCGAAGTACTTTACTGAAACCAGCCTGCAGGCGAATTAAAAATGTAAAAGGGAGCTAACCCTGTCTAAGTGCTGAATGATAGAAATCCACACAATAAAACTGATGATGACAGATAATTGGTTTGCTCTAAGTAAAGGTGGTGTGTGTGAGTGGAGAGAGAAAATGCGAGAGAGAGAAAGAGAGAGACAGAGAGAGAGAGAGAGAGAGGGAGAGAGAGAGAGAGAGAGAGACCGGTTCTGACCCTGTTGAACTGCGACCAGGTCATGGTCATGCTGCGGTAGTCCTCGGGGCTGTTGCTGGAGCTGCTGAAGGCCTTTTGAGCCAGGAAGGCCAGGTTCTCGTCAGACAGGCCTCGGTTGCTCTGCACCTCCGCCTTGTACTTCATGTTGAGAGCCTCGCACAGCTGAGGCCACAGCACCTTGTCGGGCACGAGGAAGGGCACCCGTCCCTGCAGGCGGAGGAGAGAGCGTGAAGCTTTTTATCGCGTCTGGCGAGGCAGCAGGATGCAAAACGCCATCGCCAACAGAGCTATTTCCACAGTAAAATCTTTTTAGACTGTGCCTTCACTTCCTCACATATATCAGCATCGAGGGAGAAGGTTGTGGGACTTAATTAAAAATTTGCAGCTAAGGTATGAAGACTCAATTACGGTAAAATTTTGAGAATATTACTTTTTATTTTATTACTGCTGAATAAAGAACAGACATAAAGAATGATTTTTACAATGAAGTGTCTCATCCCTGACTGACTTACCTGACTTTACATCTTGATGCCCTAAGCACTGTGAGAAAAACTATTAATGATAGCAACCATATATTGGACTGTTGCAGATTTGATTTGATGATTTGATCAAATATTTTTTGCATTAAAATTGCTACTCGTAATGTTGAATTCATATTCATGTAATCGTTCAAAGGGGAAGATCAAACTAATGCACACTGTTATTTTTTTTCAATTTTTCAAGTTTTTCAATTATATACAGTATCTTGTAAGGTTACGCTGAAAATGTCATCACACAAGGTTGTACATTTGATAACTACGGCTCAATAAATGTTGATATGAAAATTTCACACAATTTTAACTCATTTATGATATCAAAATCAGTTAAAAATCAGGATATCAATCAAGCAATCATGTTATCTAGATCAAATCAAATGTTTGTGTTTTGGTGGTGAAAAACATCAGCCACTAAAAAAATAAAACAGTAGTAACAGTAGACTTTGAGACTTTGAGGGTCACGGCATCATATGAATTCTGTCCAACAGCAATCGACGAGCCCCCAACCATTTTTTCCTCTTTACAGAGAGTTTTTGTATTGTATTTCACAATTCGCCACAAGGGAAGAACAAGTTCAGGGCCTCTTGGAGGCCAATGGATGTGAAACATCAATGTGACGGATGTTCCTTCTTGTGAAACATTTAAAAACCTGGGCTTGATGGAAAATACAGCCACTGACAGCCGTTCAGTTGACGGGCTTCAGAATAAACTGTTCTCTTCGCTTTGGTTGTTTTTGAAAAATTTGTGTGTGAAGATACATCAGGCACATTTGGGGACAAGAATAGAAGGTTTGAAATTTTCAAACACACAGACACACACACACACACACTTACTCACCGGCTCTGCAAAAGAGTTGTCCCACAGCACAGTTGCAGTGGCATTATTGTCTTGGCTACCGTGAACTATCACCACTACGGGAAGCGATAACGTCTGTTCAAGGAAAGATGGGAGGCCATCAGCAAAACAATACTGTAACAATGCACATACAACAGGCGACCTTCACATTTCTATGGACTTGTGTGGGAGTGGACGCTCAAGGTCACATCCCTGTGATTTAAGCTTGGGAATGGATAGATTCCCACTGTTGTAGGAAGAAGGCTAGCATGGATGGTACTTTGCAAGTGTGTCAAGGCCATTGCACCTCGTTTGCCTGTGTGTTCACTCTTACCTTAACCTGAAACACAAGCTCATTGCCTCCAACACTAAACTGGGACTCGAACAGGATGGTGAACTTCTCTTCTGTGACAGACTCCGCCCCTCGCCTGTCCGACCGCTTGATCCTCTTCAAAGACTACGGGAAAGAAGACGTGTGTAAGATGGAGGAAAAATTGGATATACATGTTTGCCTATAGGGTGACATTCATCATACATACACGCATGCATAATTCACTTTGATTCAGACTACATGGCTGATGTAAATAATCCATGGAGGGCTCTTGGGATTGGTGTTAACAACACATGTGATGTGGAGATCAGCACTGCTGAAAATGCAGGCTGATCCTCCAGAGCACTGATGAATTACCATGGGTTTGTACAGCACATATAGAGCTACACTGAAAAAAATGTCACCTTCAATCTTCAACTTCAATATATTATTGAGGCTTAAAAATGCATATAGTTAAAATAAAAACCAACAGGGTGAGATCAAATTCCAATGCAAATCAACTTTTTTCAAAAAATTCTAAAGCCAAGTGATAATATCATGATACTAGTGAAGTGATCAACCTTATTTCAAGATACTTTCACTTGTTTCTTAAAAAATCCTGAAACAAGTGGAGCAGCAGTGGAAACTACTCACCACATTGGCAGATTCTTTTCACTTAGACTTAAAGCATAAGCCGTTTTTGACCTGGATCCTGTTTTCCCATAATTGAGAAGCTCTATAGTGAAGTAACTGACAATATTTTGGTCAGAACTGATTGGTATGATGGAACAAGATGATGATGAAAATAGGGTCTAGGTCGAAAATGGACGGAGAATGCTTTAATATAAGATCAAATGAGGAACACGTTTTGCAGTGTGCTGGGTGTGGGACTATACCACCCCCTGCCCTGCTCTTTCCCATCGGCATTTGAGCCCAAACATAAACTCCTCCTATATTGTAAGAGCTCATCCAGGCCACAAGCATCCCTCCCCCAACCCCCTGCTCCCTCACCATGTTCCTGAAGTGGGCGCTGAGAGTGCCTGTAGTCTGGTGGTACTCCATCACACAGTTATTGTTGAGGATTTCCCCGCTGCTGTCACTGAAGAAGAAGAGACAATCAAGGAGCGAGTCAATTCATGGTGCTGTCAGCCGTGACGCACTTCAATAGCGAGAATCACATTCTTCACAGAACAAATGGAAACAAAAAGACACTCTTATCAGGTGGCAGCAACTGAGTGAAAATCACGCAATGCTCAGGAATTACGTTCTCCCTTGTTCTCTGCATAGTTTGACTGATACAGATTTTCATCTTTTTCGCTAAGTGACAGAAACACCGAGCAGATGCCTCCGGGCGACGGATGAGGTAGCCCAACATGCCAAGTGGTTTAGATGAGAAACAGCAGATGATGGCTGAGGGACAGCAGCGTTCACTCATTTAACCCCTGGCCGACTGACCGACCGGCTGACTAACGATCCTGGCAGGTTTCTATTAGTCAGGAGGAATGTGGGACGTGGCCGCGGAACAGGCTAAATGTGGATTCTCCGTCCACTCCATAGATTCCTCTGAGGCATTGTTCAAGTTCCAGCCATGTCTTTGTGGTGAGCTCCGGTGACACAGTAGGCCAGAGTTCACCGTGGGGATCCACTAATCCCTGTACAGTATCACGACACCTCATCTTAATAATGGTGCAGCGAAAGCTCATTCCAGCATTTATGAAGGAAGCTATAGAGGGGATACAGAAAAATATGCATGCATGCGCTGCGTTCATGTCACATCGGAAGAAACGAAAGAACAGGATGACATCTCGTTGCTACAACTAGCGTTCATGTGTTTAACTCGTTGGAACGCCCACATTTTTACCTCTGCCAAGGAGGTTATGTTTTCGGTGCTGTTTGTTTGTTTGTTTGTCTGTTTGTTTGTCTGTTAGCAGGATTACAGAAAAACTACTGGCCCGATTTTCATGAAACTTTGTGGAAGGGTGTAGCATGGGCCAAGGAAGAACCCATTAAATTTTGGAGCGGATCCGGATCCGACTCACGAACAAGCAATAATAGCATGAACCTTGGCGGAGGTCTGCGCTCTCTGAGTGCCCTTCTAGTTATTTATGAATTTAAGATCAACTACGAACAAACTGCAGCAGACATTACTTGCTTTTTGTAAGTAGAGCTGATTGTATTACTGGAAATATAGCTAAGAATTTTGATTTTTATTATCTTGGACTGCTGACATCAGTGGATTCCCTGCAGTGTTACCGCCTGTTACGCGAAGTGGGACGCAACAACATCCCACATGTCCTACTTGTAATTGCCACTAGGAGGTTGACGTGAGCGGTTTTCCCCAGTCGACATGTCGTATTTACGGTAAATCCGACATGGCGTGAATGCGGCAACAGACTCACTTCCTTGTGTTCTCGTTCTTCAGCAGGGCCTTGGCTTGCTGTTCGCTGATAATGGTGGCTTTCACCTGCGGAGGGTTCATGTGCACATTCAACTTCCCGCCCACTAGCAGGCGCACCGTGGCGGCAAACTTGGTCTGGGTTTTCAGCACCTGTGGAGGCTGCTTCTCGATGATGAAGGTGCTGTGGAGCGAGAGGACAGCATAGCACATACAGCACAGAGTGAGAGTGAACAAGAGAACAAAACCCTGTTGATTGGGTGTCCTGGTGGCTCATTAGGCTCATGCAACAGTGACATCCTAAATTCAAATCCGGTCTGGGACCTTTGTTGGATGTCCCCCCCAACCCCCCTTTCTCTTTCTCTACTGCAAAGTATCAAACAAAGAGAAAATACCAAAACTAATCTTTTTAAAAAAAACTGTTGATTAAGCTCTATTGATGTGCCTTTGGGAGGATATTAGCCTTTGGAAATGACCTCAGACGTAACCACGGACAATAATGGAAGGTTATGAAAATAATCAGTGAACCAACTGGAAGGATGAACAGCTACTGACAATGCTGCTCTGTCTGACCGTCTGTCTGTCTATCTGTCTGTCTGACCGTCTGTCTGTCTGTCTGTCTGTCTGTCTATCTGTCTATCTGTCTGTCTGTCTGACCGTCTGTCTGTCTGACCATCTGTCTGTCTGACCGTCTGTCTGTCTGTCTGTCTGTCTGTCTGACCGTCTGACCGTCTGTCTGTCTGTCTGTCTGTCTGTCTGTCTGTCTATCTGTCTATCTGTCTGTCTGTCTGACCGTCTGACCGTCTGACCGTCTGTCTGTCTGTCTGTCTGTCTGTCTGACCATCTGTCTGTCTGTCTGACCGTCTCTCTGTCTGTCTGTCTGTCTTTCTGTCTGTCTGTCTTCTGAGACTACAGCACAAGCAGCCTGATGCTTAAACCTGCGGGCTCAGAGAGCTCTTGGAGGCGAACACAGCCGTCGTTCTGAGCCTTGCTGACAGCCCTCCGCTCTGTCAAGCTACACTAAGTGGTGATGAGAAGACGCTACACACTCTCCCCTTCCCAGCCTACACCCTCCTGGGGCTTGAGGGGAATTTGAAGAGGATGTGGTTTGGTTGGAGAGCAGGAGACACACGAGGCAGGAAGAGGAAACATAAGCTGCACTTGTGCTGTGATAGCAGTGCATTACTTTCCGTCTCTCTGTGGCCAATCAGACATCGCTATGACAGTGACACGGCTTCTCGGTGCATTATGGGTCCCTGCAGGGACACGCCTCTGGGAGACTGGGAGGGTGCACTGGGAAAACTTCAGATTACTTCCTGTTCAGAGATGCTGGAAGACTAAAAGACCCTGACAGATGTCTCTTCAGGGCCACAACATACTGTCCTGGAAACTACGTGATTGCCTGAGCCTTCTCTCTCTCCTTTAATCTCCTGAATATTTCATGCTCTTTGTCTCCAGATCTCTCTAAGTGCGCTCAACATCCGTCCTTTGCCTCTGGGCATCTACTTCTCTCTTTACATTCGGTCCTGAAACCCTGTTTGTTTCTCTTATCTCCTCCTTCCTTTGAACCTGGTCCTCTGTAACCACATCATGTCCCCCTCTCTCCTCCTCTGTCCATCTTTCTCTCTGTACTGCTGGGGTTTGAGGGGGGAGGCTGGCTGATAAATAAAGCTCTGTTAAATGGGAGATCAAGTGGAGAAAGAGGAGTCAAGCTGGGCCATCAGCCCAGTATGTGCCCACTACGTTTTCTGCATGGGGCTGAGCACATGCACACACATGCACACACACACACACACACACACACACAATCATATAACTTTACCCATGTGATGCTCAATGAGTCAGTAGGAGGATTAGCCCAGTGCCTGAATAATGTAATTTTAGTAATAGATGGCAGCCACTGTTGTGTAAGTGGGACAGACTGCTTGCATAAGGGCCCACACTGAGCGCAGGGCACGGCAAACAACATACATATACATGTGTAACGTATACATATCATATAATATATATATATATATATGTATGTAACATGCACGTAACACATTGCACACACCTGGTGACCAGTGCTGAGATGATCTCTGTGATGGTGCTGTTGAGTTCGTTGAGCAGCTCTTCGATGGGGCCGGGGATGGGCAGCTGCTGTCTGAGGTGCTCTGCCCTCCGAATCTGCTGCCTGTTCTGCCAGATCGTCTCCGCCAGCTTCTCGCACCTGACACACACACACATACACACACACACACACACACACACACACAAAGAGAAAGGCAGTAAGACACTTAGGTACATAGTGTGAGGTATTGTGTTTCAGAAATGTGTCTTGCAATAAGTTTTACCTCAGCTGAGCTAATATCAACAAGAAAAGCTACTCTGATTGTGAGCCAAACTAAGTAAAAAGGTGTTTAACTTCTTTGGTTTAGTTCAAAAACAGCACTCCTGACAGGGCAGGTGAGCCTTTTTGTTCCAAAATAACCAAATAGAACGAAACTAGCCTTAAAGTAAGAGTTCAAAAGCCTTGCCAGCTTAGAAACCCGACATGTCGGACTCTCCCGCCTGTCTCTTTCTTATTAGGGCCCAGTAAACCTAGGACATAAACCCGGCGGTAGCCAATTGCATGCGTGTAAACCCGTGACCTCTGGCTTGTGAGGGCGTGTAGCGGCTGTGATCCTGGTGGGAGGTGGAAGAGTTCTCACCAGGACTGCAGGATGTCCAGCCCTCCCTCTGGCGGGCCCCCGTTGCCCGCCAGCTGTTGCCGTCTCTTCCATTGGATCAGCTCGTCGTCCAGAATGATGGTCTGCTGCTTCCTCAACAGCTGCAGTGTTTTCTGGTGCTTCTCTGCCAGGTCCTGGACACACACCACACACACACACACAGACACACAGACACACACACACAGACGCAGACACACACAAGACAAACATACAGCCTCAGTGATAGAATCAGTGTGTGGCTGTTTGACTTTCCCCCGGTGGACCGGTTGACTTGCAAGCACGCACTTGCACGAGGACAATCGGACACATTGACGGAAAGCGTAGTATGTGTGTGTACAGTACGAAGTGTGTGCGTGTCTGTGTTTTGTCTGTGTGTGTGTGCATTTTCACGCCCTACCAGTCTGTATTTCTGTAGTGTGTTGGCCTCTCTGGTCAGCCATGCCTCCACAGTGGCTCTCTTGCTGAGAAGGGCGGGCTCCCGTAGCTGTCGGTCAGCAGGGGGCAGCGTGGCCAGGCTGGTCAGCTGGGCTGGGGAGGGAAGTAGGGTAGAGGGAGGAGGGATGAGTTAGAAGAGAGAGGGGAGGAAAAGAGAGAAGGAGGTAAACAGAGAGGGGGGCGGTGGCGCAGGTCAGTAAATCTAAGTCCGACACACTTGTTGTTATCTCTCTACAGACCACACACACACACACACACACACACACACACACACACACACACACACACACACACACACACACACACAGACCTACACACATACATAGGCACATGCTCCCTCCAACCTGCACACATACATCACCCCCACAGTGGAATAATGATTAACTCAGCAACACCACCTTTAGCATTATGCAGGCCTCATTTACAGCCAGCTGATTTTTTTTTTTAAATGAGGAAACATATAGGCGAAGGCTGCTGGGTCGTGGAAGCTTCAGATACTTGTTTTCCATCACTGGCTTATAGGATCTGGTACAGTGATTCTCAATCTTTTTCATATCTAGGACCCCTAATTTAGTCCACAGTGGGGCTTTTTATTGTTAGATATGATTTCCATGACTATCTGTATTGTAGGAGGAGAGATAACAGTGAAACTATGACCAAAATAGTCATTCTTCTACATTCTCTAATTGTGTTAACTTGTTGTAAATTAAGTAATGGTCAAGTTTAGCAATTCATCAATTTGCTGGGGACCCCCTAGAACTCCCTCAAAGACCCCTGGTGGCCCCCGGACCTCACGTTGAGAACCAATGATCTAGTACAGGAGGTCAGATAGCCAAATAGAGTTTTTATTAGATGTGACACTTTTTGTTGATATTTCAAACCCCTCCATCATGTTGGATTTTCTACTTGGATACAATTAAAAAAAAAAAAAACTTTTATCTAACCATTATCTCGCCCAGCAGCACCCTGCTTCGATTTCAAACAGCTCCAAACATTCACCCACTACAAACACATATTTGTCAATTAGCCACAGATAAGTGCATCATCCACTTATGAGTGTCTCCTCACAGTCTAGACAGAGGAACCATACTTAAAAATGTTTTTTTCTGTATTTCTGGCATTGCTTTAGCATCACGATAATAACTTCACATAAGCTCACCCTGGATGCGGAGGCTCTCCTGGTACTGGATGATGAAGTACTCCTGGTTGTGCTGGAGCTTGCGCAGATCATTCTCTGTGTCCTGGGTCAGCAGGCGAAGCTCCTCGAAAGCCTGGTTGATCTGCTGGTATTTCTGAGACATGCTGTCCATCATTCCGCCCACCGGGGAGCTCGACTATCAATTCAAAAGTGTGATAAAGAGAGATAGAGAGGGATGGAAGGGAATGGTGGGTTTGTTAACGTTGGGTTTTCCATTGGACGGTGGACGGCATCTATATCGTCTGTCATTGGATGGTTTACGGTCGTGGTTACGGGAAATGGCTGACCACTGGTGAGCTGAGATTCATCATGTCTAGCCGTGAAGGAGCAGAGACATGGACCCGAGCTGGACCTCGGCCACACGGCGCGCTGACCTCCATCTGCGATATTTTACGCTATTTGACTGTAAAACCCCCCGAATTCCCATAACCCTGATGGGAACATTGGCCGTGCAAAAAGAGGAGGAAGAAACACACTTTCTTATCATAAGCAGGCAGACTGCACGGTCAGTTAGAGCTGTGAACGGGAGCACTGTGGAGACGAAAGGCTCAGAATAAACAGGGTGGAATTCAATCACTCCAAATATGCATTGCTCTAATAGAAAAAGCATGTCGGGACTGGAAATCAATTCAACCCAGGAGTTATTGATAGTCAGATGTTTTACGGACCGCCAGCTTTATGGTTTTATAACTCACTGCTTGTTATAAAACATGACATTTTTGACTTCCTCCCTTACTGCAAAGTCGCTGGGTAGAAACACAAAAGGTTTTCATTTACAGCATGATGTGTGTAGGTACAGTATGAGTATTATGTGTACAATTAGGTGAATGACCAGAAGCTATGCGTGTGTATGTTTGCATGGGAATCTATAACAGACCTTGGGTGGGGATAAATGGGGAATATAGCCATCCCATATCGTTACCCATTTCCATAGTATCACACTGTGTTGCGTTAAACACCTTGGAGTCAGTCGTCATTATCTTTGAGCTTCTGTTTGCGTTTGAGCTACTGAGGGAAAAGTGCAGGCTGTGAGATGAATAATGCATGGTGAAGCCACAGGTGTTTGTCCGTGTGTGTTTACACTGGATACGTGTGTCTGCACACGCACACTTGCGTGAGTGTGTTCAGACAAACGAGCGCATATGTGCATGCATGTGTGAGTGTATGTCTTTTTATGCATGCGTGTGAACTCTACTCACATTAGTGGCCTCTCTGACGAGCCTCTGCTCTGTGTAGAGGATGTGTTTGATGCATCGGACCAGCTCCAGAGGACAGCGGTCATACGTGCTCTGAAAGACAAGGAGCACATGTGCCGTGTTAAGGCCTGTTAGCCGCTGACTGGCGGAGCGGCCGCCGCACACAGGACCGGCCAATTTAGCCGCATCAAGGCAGCCCGCTAAGTTGTGGAGCCCACGCCGCGGACACGCTAAAACCTATTAGACAGGCCTAATGAGAGCCATCTCTGAAGCACAGAGCACTTCATATGAAGACATGACTCAATGGCACACACACACACACACACACACACACACACACACCAGTGTTGAGTGGTAACGCGTTACAGTAACAGTACTCCTTATGGAGCAATGTAACGTATCGCTATTTCAATTTCAGTTGAAATATCACAGTTACCATGTAGATAACAGATAACATTCACTTTTGGTATCACCTGTCCTAAGTACGAGAATGAAATTGAGTTATCCAAAAACACTACATCCCACCCCTCATACCCTGATTTGTTTTCCTCATAATTAGTCGCTGTCGGTTAACATTGACACGCATTAAACTAGCTTAGATGAGAAGCTAAGTTTACTTTCTCCTCATGGAAACATTCCTACTACTTTTATCGAGCAAAAAGATGAAAAGAGAACTGGACGTCAAAACGCTATTGATCAGCCTGATCATTCAGAGAGAAGCGTACAGCCGAAGCACCTGGGTTATCTGGATTTCTGAAGGTAAGAGATGATGCAATCTCCAGTTCTGGAAGTGTAACAAAGAAGTAATATAATGTAACAAAGAAGTAATATAATGTAACGAAGAAGTAATATAACATAACGTAATACAAATAATTTAACTAACTAAGGAACTTACTAACAGTAACTAACTCTAATACAAGTAATGTCATTAATTCCTGCTCCCAGGGAGTAACAGGTAATGTTACTTCTGAATTGAGTAATGCATTACCTTTTTGAGTAACAAGCCCAACACTGACACACATACACCCTGACATACACACACACACGCACACACACACACACACACACACAAATACAGTACATATCACATTTCATATATCACACACATATATTGTTGATTATGCACAGCCAGTCCCCCTTCACCCTGTTGCGCTGCATGTTTTCACTGAGGGGAGAAGACAAATAGACGAGGAGTGGGAAGGGGTGTGTGTGCTCGATCATAAATAGCAGTGTTGGCTGGATACCAAGGCCCTCACTTGGGCTGTCCCCCGGTTGTTTTCCTAATGCTGGATACAACCTGTTCTAAAACACTTTCAGATTGCGCTATTTCTGAGAAGTGCAGCCTGGGAGAAGTTTGAGCCGAACAGTTGCACTCCTCCGACCGATTGCTTATCATCTTCTCACAGTGTAAATGGTCTAAATGTCTTTGTGGTTCACTGAAACCATGACTACAGTCTGAATAAGTGGGTTCCGGTCACTCTGTGATAATGCCTAATGATCTAAGTCTCATCAATACTCCGCCACTGTGCTTACATTTTACTTTAGAAGGAAAGTAGGCGCTCCATACTACAGTATTTTCAATGTAATAGATGTGAAAGAGGGACAGTAAAGAGAAGAAGCAAGACAATACACCATCTCCTGATTTGAACCTGGACTGGACTGTTTCTCAGACAAGTGAACCTAAGATCTGAAAATAACACCCACCAAGCGCCAGTAGAATTTGTCTTTGGCAGATAAATCAGTTAAAGGTCCTGGGACAACAACAACTGAATGCCTCGGTTATATGCAGTCTTTGGGTTTTTTTTTTCAAATTTTGTCCCAGCTGACAACCATAATACACTCTCAGACTGTCAGCCAACCAAATCAAAGCACAAAAATAGCTCTACTTCATTGGCTGCCTGTTTCACCCGCACTACACAAGCAGTAGCGTACTGCACTACACTGCCAGCTTTTCCTCCTGCTTCTCCGCTGCCTGGATGGTTAACTGAAACACATAGCAGGTGTGAGGCCACCAAAAAAAAAAAAAAAGAAGACATAAGAAGACATACAGTAGACCAAAGAGTTTTCATTGTTTAAGTGAATGAGCAAGTATTAAATTAAAACTAAATCTGCTTTACTGAATGTTTCACACAGTACCTGATTCTATTTTTTTCAGCTTACCAGCTTACTTGGCAGATGAGCCAAAAAGTTAATTTCAGACTCTGAGTGCACCCATTCAGTTGTTTTGTTTGTTTTTTGAATGGTATATTCCTAGGTATGCAGTGCTATGTTCATGGTTGCCATGGTATTTTCCCACAAGACACTGCAGCCTGTCTCACCTTCAGCTGGCTGGCGTAGTGTCCCAGTTTGATTTTGAGTAGGAAGCCGTCTTCTCCCACCTGGTGTTCGGCCTTGTTCTGCAGCTCCTGGATCAGACTGTCCAGCAGACGCTTGGCCTTGAACTCCTCCTGTGGGTTCTCCAGGTCTATGGCATCCCTGACAACACACACACACACACACACACACACACACACACACACACACACACACATATACATACATACATGTACACACACACAGACACATACAGATACGCAAGCACACACTCAAAAAAATGCAAAAAAACAGACACATGCACATATGCACACACACACACACACACACACACACACACACACACACACACACACACACACACACACACACACACACACAATTAGTTATAAGCTACTGAAAAAACAAACAAAAGAGCATACAGGGACGGGTTGCCCAGATAAGCTTTCATGGACAAACATACAAGCACAGAAATATTTGTAGGCATGCATGTGCGCATAAATGCACACGTGAACACATACACACACACACACACACTCATTGTACTAGTGCTGCGGTGCAACTCACCAGAGCTGGCCCTCTATCCACTGGGACAGATAATGTCGCACCTCGATGGGGAAGTGCTGGCCGTAGAGAGACTGCATCTGGTGCAGAGCATCTCCCTGCAGCTGCTGGGCCTGGATCCACACTGCCATCTTCAACACCCTGGTGTTACGGAGAAAGAGGTGATTAGAACGGTTAAGGGGGGGTGAGAGTGCAGAGATAAAGGGAAGCTGGACATGGGACATTTAGGAGAGACATAGCAAAAGCCAGAGCATGAGAGAGCGAGAAAGAGGAAAAGAGAAAAAGATCATTCAAACTTGAAGAATGGAAAATGCCAGGGTTGTGGTCGGTTAAGTATATTGTGCATATAATGTAAATACAAAAACTGCAATTCGCATAACGCTGAAGCCTTCACTTTCAATTTCATTTCATAGTAAAAGATCTCCACTTTGTGAATTGATTCATGTCAAAAGTGAACTGAACCCAACTCCAGCAACTACCAACTCCCAGACAGAGAATGTAGGTTTTACCAAACCAAACAAAGGCAGATGTTTCTGGTTTCTCTGCGCTGCGGCAGCCCCAAGCCATAGTGGTCGATCTGGTCGTGTGTGTGTAAGAAAACAGTTTGTCTGTGCTGAACATGCTGAGAGCCCAAACAGGCTTCTGTGTTGAGCCAACAGCTCCACGTTGAGTGAAACTGTGCCTTGGTTTGACATGACCCGTGTGTCGGGTCACTGCTACTTGTTTCCAGTCAATACACCCACTCACCCTTCTCAAAAGTGGCACAGTCACTGTCAGTAAAAGACTGATATGAGTGTGTGAGGGAAGTTTGCGGTGTTGTGTTTGTGTGTGTGTGTGTGTGTGTGTGTGTGCTTGTGTGTTTGCGTGTGCATGCGTGTAGATGCTTGTTTGTGGCTTACATGGTTGTGCTTTATATGTGTGTGCGTCTTTGTACTGTATGCATGTACAGTTGTGTGTGGAGCTATGCAACGAATGGACATACACAGAATATACATATCCTGCACACTGCTTTTTGAACACACACGTAAAAGTGAAAGGAAAGTTTATCTCATCCTGGGTGTCTGTCACTCTGTCTCTAGCTCATTTCCAATATCAACAGGCCATTTCCCATTCAAGTTTCCTTTATTTTGCATATTTTGAACCATTATTTCCTGTTTAGATCATGGGGTCATAAAAACATGAGTGAGCACAGGTTTGCTAAGCAGTATCAGCTGAGATATAGATAAATGTATATATTTGTCAGTCATTTTCAACTGAACTGCTGTGTGCATAGATTGAAATGCTGCTTGTCATGGGTATTGCATGAAAAACAGGAAGCCGTTTCCCTGCAGAAAAAGGAACAGCTCAATTGACAATGGAGAATTCTGGTTTTGGATCGACATGAATGTCTTTTAGCAGTTTATTTGATGGAGTTTGAAAGTGAATGGGATCCCACGGCCAGCAGCAATGACCCTCAGTCACACATCTGAGGAGTCAACCTACGCAATGAGCCACAATCGACGTAGGTCTGAGGAAGCAGGATATCGAATGAGATGAATGAAAGACTCAAAAATGCCTCAAAGTTCTTATAGAGTGTGTATTGAGTGAGTCCATGCCATCCTCTGTGTGATCTATCACCATCTAAACCACACCACCACTAGCACTACCAACCTTATCCTCAGTGTGTGTGAGCCATGGAGGGATAAAGACGTGCTAATCCAAGCATCTGAACACACGGGAGGGCGGCAATTCAAAACCCCAGCATCACAAACATTTCTTCCCACCTGATCACCAGGAAAGTGTGTGTGCGTGTGTGTGTGTGTGTGTGTGTGTGTGTGTGTGTGTGTGTTTATGTAGGCATGTTCACGTATGTGTGTGCCTGTGTCCAGGTGCGGTGAGCTCAGAGGGATAAGTCCACTCCTGGTGACACTTGTGTCTGCAGCATGACACTAATCCACTAAGCATATGCTAATGCTCCCACACTCGTATCGCTCTGAATGTGCCCTGAACTTCAACCTTTGACCTTCCGTCTTTCTCTTATCCGCCAAAGACTTCAAGCATAAGGCAGTTACGGTCATGCTGCTGCAGGAGTTAGTTGTTAGTGAGTAGTTGTTTGAGCGGCTCGCATCTCTATGAAATATGGAACAGTGAAAAAGCTCTGATCCAGAAATCCTGACAGATGGCTGTAGTGTGCAATGTGCTGAAATGGCACACTCCATCCTTGACAGTTACTTTCAAGGGAGTTGTAATTGTCACGCAAAAAGAGACTGTCTGGACTGATGACAAGCAAAAACGCAAACAAATAGCAGCTTGGTTGATAGTACGGTAAGGATCAATGGCTTTGCCAAATGATGTGAGTTAGCCAGGTAAAACCACATCACATATACAATAATGTAATTATTCTGTAATTATTCTTTTTTTAAAGTTTGCATAATAAGTGCACGGCTCCATAGCTCTAAAATGATTATGTGTGCATCATAGTAAACTGCTCATATTTTATTGTCATATTTTGTGAAGAATCTAAGCAGGGCTCATACCTGACAGTGAGTCGAAATGAATCTAGAGATAATAACAGCATCTGTCAAAAGACAATGTCAGGCTTTTCAAATGGCTGAGTTCAAGTCTTTTTCTGTGAGGACATCAGTAGCAAACATCAGCATCAGCTGATTGGAGGAGGACCCGAACAGGAAGAGCAAGAAGCCTTTCCTACCAGCGTCTTCCTGTAACACCCCATTGTGGGTACAGGAGTGCCTGTTTGTACCACCCTGCACCGCACACACGCACGCATGCATGCACGCACACACACACACACACACACACACACACACACACACACAGGTACACTGAGCATGCCGGGAGCTGAAGCTGAAGACGGTGTCTGCTCCTCTGCCTGTCTCTTTAAAGGCCGTGTTGTGGCTCCAGGCGCCTCTTGCCCACCATTAGCGCCTCCATTCTCACCTCCAACAGGAGAATGAGATGCTTCCCTGGGGATGTCTCGCCCCGGCTTACAACAACATCCAAATGCCATGGCACGACGCGCACATACACCGAGGTAACTGCTAGGTCTCCTTCTCTGTCACTTTCCTCCCTTGACAACACACTCTCAACACTATCAAGCAGGCTATCTCCCAACCCACTACCACTCCCACCCCAACTGCAGATAAAAAAAAAAATCCACCTTACCTCTTGTCTTCAGCTCTGAGTTACCATGTAACAGCAGGAAACTCTAAAGAGGAGCACCACAAACCTGAGACAGAGAGAGAGAGAGAGAGAGAGAGAGAGAGAGAGAGAGAGAGAGAGAGAGAGAGAAAGAGAGAGCAAAAGGAGGAAGTGAGTCAACCTTGGGTGCTTCTGAGGAAGCCGTCTTTTTTCACAGGGACCAGAGCATTGACAAAAACTATGATGCTGCTGAGACGCTGACAGCAGAAAGGGAAAGTCCAGTCTGCAGCAGAATTCTCATGTTATTCCAGCGGTCTTGGATACCAGAGCTCAACATTTGCCATTTGCCTGCCTCTGCTTGCCTCCGCTGACCTCTGGGCCAGTAGATCAGCCTTTTAAAGTCCTAAACGGACAAAACACAAAATCTCACAGAATTTTCTTGCAGTGATATAATGGTGCGTTGGCGATAAATATTCTGTGAATTTGCCTGGCTACTGCGGTCGACCAAGTGCGACATTTCTTGTAATACACTATGAAAGTGATGACATCATTCTTAAAAATAGACTGTGCATTTGGTGACATTCGTTTAAATTCGATTGGCAAAACCATTGATGGTTATTGCAAGATTTAATTACTGATACAAACATTGTATGTTTGCAAACATTGTAAACATTTATGTTTCAAAATATCAAACTCTTGCTACCATAGAATGTGAAAGCATTAACTTGAGCCATATGGTGAGGCAGTTTATCTTCTTTATTAGCTTAGGCTTGCATGGATGCCACTGAAACCAGCGCTGGATCTCACTATCTCCAAATTGGTTCGTTGCTATGGTCATGTGATGACACTTCACAAACATTCCTTCGAATGAATTTGTGTTTGTCTAGTCACGTTTAGCTAATATATCACTGGGCCAGTGGTTACAATAGTGATCCAGTGGCCATTTGGAGGTTAACTAACACCAAGGCAGAGTGCAAGACAGACACGGTTCTGCCATCAAGAGACAAATCCTGAAGCTACTAGCGAAAGAAGTTAGTGGGCAAATGACAGCACCCAGGGAACTGTTGGGGAGATATGAGCAGAAATTAAGCTCTTCTGAATACACACGCCTCAGCAGACGTTCTCAAAACAGACTCCAATTCATTGTCAAAAGAGGGGTCTTGTCTCCTGAAGACATCACAGATAAGAGCAAAGTTTTCTTTTTTTCTTTCTAACTTCCAAAAAGGGCATTCAGAGTATAAAATATTGACTGACCCATTTATGGAATCACAGGAATGGCAGATTCAAAACTCTCTGATTTGATTTTCTTTCTTCTTTCTAATATTTTGCTAAACCCTAACTTCCATGACATAGTAACGCAGAGGGTGCAGCAGTGTGCAGCCGTGTACACATCCACCTTATATTCAACAACAGATATTCCATTTGCTACGCTAACTCCCCTGTTCCACATGCACGCTCCTTTTCAGGGGAGAGAAAGCATTGGGAGTGTTGAGGAGGGTCATGGCCACCGCTATGGGCTTTGAACTACAGCTTGCTGGAAAGTCATGGCTATCATTTTGAAGCACACAGAGCCAGAGAGGACTGAGGAGGCTTTGAGAGGTCGGGCTGCCCATGATTGATTTGAGACAGCTCCGATTCCTGGCTGGAACGAGTCGAGGCAGAACATCAGGAGCCCACATGCTGGCAGCAGCCTCCAGACAAATATGTGAGTATCTTTATTTCACCGTCTGGATCTCTCTCTCTCCTGGCTCTCTCCTTAATTTCTGTCACCCGACTTGTTTGAACTATTTAACTCTCTCATTACCTGCAAAGTTCTCAAGCCCCTTTTAGCCCAAAGTTAGCCTGATTTTCAGACTTCAGCCGACTTCAGCTCTGACCTTACTTCAGCCGACATTGATGCTGTGCAGCCAGCTTGCGGGTTAGCCAGCGTATTTACCAACTTCACCAAGAATGTCAGTTGATTTTGACAAAAATATTGTCTTTGCAAAGACAGTTGCAAAGAAAGTTGGTTAAGAGGGTGATTTCAACAAATCTATTCTGACAAAACGGCAATGAAAAACCATTGCACGAACAGTGAGAACAAGCCGTTGACTAGAGCAAAAGACTCTCTGAATCGTTCGACAAAATCTGAAAAGTGGGCGGGACGCGATTCAGGAGTCTGGAACCAGTCTAACCCGAAGTCTCAATAGACAACAAATCTAAAATCTTTGTCTAGGGCGTCCTGGTGGCTCAGTAGTCTAAGGTGCGTAACGTGTGAAAGTGATGTTCGAGTGGGTTTGAACATCACTTTCTACATCACTTTACGTTCGAGTCTGACCCAGAAAGTTTATTACTACCCAGAACATTTATTACATGTCATCCTCATCTCTCTCCCCATCTTTCTCTACTTTGATCAGTCCAATAAAGGCAAAAATGCCCCCAAAATAATCTTTAAAAACCTTGTCTAGAATTTGTCACGGTGTTGTGCGTGGTGTCTGGCTGCATCAAGGAAAGCAGAGAGGCCATGTGACCACTGAGCGCAGCCTACGGCCTGCAGGCCCCGCTCTGCCCACACTGATCCACCTAGCGGAGCCCTCCTCATCCCGGCTCTCCTCTCAAACCAAAACACTGGCCTGCCTGACAGTCTTATGACTCCAATTTAACAGAACAAATAGCAGAATTAGGACAAAAAATCTAATGAATGGCTAATGAGCACTGGGAAGCCACATCCTGACATCCATCCGTGACCACTGATGGATGACTCATGAGTGTTAATGCCATATATAGAGGGTTACAATCAGCCATGAAATTAAATAGCTATGAACTGACCCTGGGCTGTGTCAGAACTTCAGTCATATAGCAATGTATAGCCTAAAGACAGGCAGCAAGTCAGTCATGAGTGCATGAGGAGTCATACTCATTGGAGAGGTTAAAGCAATTATCACAGCTGTTTATTGTAGTTTAATATGACCCTTATAATAGTGTTCGCTAATATGTCTCTCTGCTCTTCTTCACATAACAGGAAACTGGGCTATATACAGTAAAGCGGCGTTAGCTCAGTTTTCTGGAAATAGACTGATTCTACTGGACAGGAAATGCCTCCCGACTATAGATAGCATCTATTTGTTTCAGCTGGACATCTTACACGTCTTCACACTGCCTCAGAAGACAGTGGCATGTTCTGTATGTACAAGCGTGCACGCACACAGACACACACGTGCACATTCATGCACGCTTGCACCCACACATACAAAACAATCCTCTGTTCGGCCTTGGGGAATTACTTTTTACCTTGGCTAACCCTTCAAAGACCATCAGTTGTCATTCTCTTTTATCTTTATTGCCATTCTTTTCCAAAGTGGGAGAAAGACCTTGGCTCCATCTCCAAAGCCATTCTCACACTCGCACATACTTTTTTGTTGTCCGATTTGAATTTATTGCAATCTGCAATGCCAACAGATTTTTCCAGTCTCTCTCCCTCGCTCTCTCACACACACTAAGCGCTGCGGCTAAACCAATTCAACACCATGGTAACACCGGCCACACATTTGACTCTACTGATGAACTGCCAGTTGAATACATCATTCCATGTTGGAATTGATTTTATTCTCTCAAATAACATACCAAGCAACACACAGTTTGACACAAAGCGTTTAAGCAAATCAGCTTTCTACCTCAGTTCCTTCCCGCAACACTGGTCCAAATGTAAGAAACAACTGTGCTGGTTTTCTTTTTCATCTACAGTGCAGAACCTAGGCATATTTATGAGCGGAGAATGGCCAAACAAGAAAAAGGAGAATGGGTTCCAGCCAGCATTATGCAACTGCTAAAAACAACAAATCCCCTATCCTATCCCAGCTGTACTGGCCTCTCCAGCAGCCCAGAGAGGCTTTGAAGGAGGCTGAAATATTCTGTCACAAAGATGAGTACTGTGAGAACACGGAAAGTGAGTTTCATTTTCACTCTTTCAAAGTTGTTGTTTTTTTTTTAATCCCTGTGCGTCAGAACCAGCACCAGTAAAAAGGAGGAAGACAACCTTTCGTTCGACTTAAAGGTGCCGGCTGACGTTTTTGACTCTTCTCTCCATTTGTGCTATTCAAAGCTCAGAGAAATTCAATTCACTCTGAATTAAGAACCCAAGACAGACGCTTGGATTGGAGAATACAATTTCCTGTGCGAGGGGCCAAGCAGCTAAAACACAGCCTCTTGCTTTATCCACCGAATGGAGAAGCTTGGTCGTTTGCTCCAAGATGTTTGTCCAGTCAACCCCAACACGAAGCACATCTGATGTTTATCTTGTTGTGTAGGGGGAGGCGATCTGATGAACGAATATCTGTTGATTAAGATGGGGAACCAAACAGAGCAAATCACATTCAGTCTCTCTAGGGTTGACTTAAAAGGGAATATTTCACAATTGTTTTCACAAGACAGCAGAGGGGCTCAAGGCATTTTTCGCCTTAAAGGTTAGTTTGCCTGCAGTGTGCGGCTCCTATATCTGACAGGTTCCTCTAAACTGCAGAACCTGTGCCATAAATCAATGGCATATAAAGGCAGACTTTAATGTCCTGTCATATACACCAATTCCTGCAGCCGGTGTAACGGAAAACAAGAAAGACAGCTTCAACAGCTTCAAAGCTACTGTATGAGTCAGTCAAGTCTCAAAGGAACGGGAGAAAAGTCCCGCAGAGCTACAGCGAGCATTAGGACAAGTCAACAAGGGGAAACAATTTTTAGCCAAGCCCACGCTGGCTTGTGCTATAAAAAAAAAAAAAAAAAAGACGTCAGCAGTCAGTAGGCTATGAGAAAGGCTCAGCAAGACGAGGAAAGGCTTTGAGTGTGTGTGTGTGTGTGTGTGTGTGTGTGTGCTTGTGTTACAAGAAAGAAAGAAAAACAGCTAAGGAGCATCCTCTTCTGCAGAGTTTAGCTGACTGACATGTTCCGATGATGTTTCTATAGTTGACCTGCGATCCTGTGTGCATAATGTGCGTGTGTGTGTGTGTGTGTGTGTGTGTGTGTGTGTGTGTGTGCATGCATGCAGGCGTCAACACATGAAATGTCTATTGTCTCAGGGTTGAAGGTAGAAAAATGTTAATTGAATATGGCTCGTAAGGCTCGATTAAGGCTAAAAAAAGGACCACATTTGATGGGCAAATCACATTGTGAGCCAAACATCTCATGCCCCGCAGGCCTTTCCTGTCATCCACAATGTCAGCTCCTGTTCTTGTTTCTACCGTGCAACAGGCTCACCAAGGCCACGGCAGAATATGGCTGTCACCTTCACATCCTCACATCAGTGCCATGAGCTAATTTTTAATGTCGATGACGTGAAAGCCGCAAATACACCGTGCTGACAACCACCTATAATTGGCCAAAACGCGCACCGGTGAGGAGCAGTTTGAGGTAGTTTGTGTGTGTGTGTGTGTGTGTGTGTGTGGGGGGGGGGGGGGGTTTCTGGTCAGATTGGTTATAGCTACTAAGCTAATGGAGGGATGGTGCTCCTGATTTGCTCCACTCTTAACAGGAGCTACATGACAAGCATGTGACCCAGTTTAAGCTGGACTGGGTGCCTCACTAAAACACTTTAACACTGGTATTATATACTGAGATATTTCCAGAGCAGCTACAATGGAGTTTGATAACAGAAAATAATACAGGGAGAAATCCATCGTAGAGGAGAAAGAGATACCAGCTTCTGCACCGACAGCAGCCTCAATAGACCAGTGGCCAGTTGCATAAAGATAGACCTGGTCTTAAGACTTAAATGTGACTTTATGTCAAACTTGCTATAGACACTTTTATATTTTTCTGTTCCTACTACTTCTTGGTTGTTGTAGATCTCTAATGGGTTGTCCCTAAGGACTCTCTCTCTTCTTCAGACTCTTCCCAAAAACCAAAGATTTGGCATCTTGTATGTAACAGCTACAGTATTTAAACGTCCCACTGTTAGGCCGACTCGTTGCCATAACAACATTTTTTTTTCTTTTTAAGATTTATTTGTTGACAACGCACCAAAGTACACTCGTCATTTTTTATACAAAGTGTAAAACACAATAACAGGAGAAAGAAAAGAAAAAAAAAGGAAAGGAGAAAAAGAAAAAGAAAATAAACAAAAATAAAACACACCCTCCCCCCACCCCGTCCCAAGAATGGTACAATAATCAACATCATTCGCAAAAGTCCTTTAAGGATATGTTAAAGAGAAAAATAAAATAGCAGGTCCACTAAGTGAATAAACAAGGTATCAACTAAGGGGATTTATTGAAGGGAGAGAGTCCAGAAAGGAGGCCCAGATTTTTAACAACAAAATTCTTAACTCAAGATTAGCCGGGGGGGGAAGATGGCTAACATTCCTACCTCAAAATAAGTCAGTTGTAATATTTAAGTAACAGACAATCTTAATTAGACTATTCCAACCGGAGAATCTAAGACCAGTCTAAGGCTTACACTAGTCTTCAACTAGCTTTATGCAACTGGCCCCAGAATTTAATGCAACCACAAGACTGTTGCGTTTTGAGTAACGAGTGATTGGAAAAACTCTCGTTCCGTTATTGCCATCGCTCTCTCCACCTACATGTAAAACCCACAGCTGAATGCGACAAGTTCATGCCCTTTTCTCTGGGGGTTGTGAGAAGGCTTTTTGGGAAATGTAGGGACGCACTAACTGAGGGAGAAGTAGATGAGGCAGGTTGAGAGAAAATGGGTGCACAAAAAAAAGAAAAAAAAGAATACAGTCAATTACAACACAAAATATCGTTGAACTACAAATTCAGGACACCAACCTGGGTATGTCAACACGGACCAAGTGCTCAAACACACACACACACACACACGCACACACACACACTTGCTGGAGGTAACCAAGGGGGATAAAGGCCATTGAGCATTGACAACATGCCAGTAGCAAGGATAAAATTAATCACATAGGGAATATCTGCCTGCAGACACAATATACTTTGGTAGAGCCCATTGTGCCTGCTGTCTGAATACCAGACTGAGGTGGAATAAAGGCCACAGGGGAGAGAAGTGGATGGATATTGACAGACACTTACAACTATCATGCTGTCAGTCTTTTCTGAGGATTACAATATATATTTATTGTTTTTACACTTTTCATGGTAAGAATTCACTACTGATGCTTTTTTTTCAGTATCCTCATTCAAAGGTTGTGTGATATTCTGTCAAATACTACTTAAAATAATTGCATCGTTGTAAAAACATACTGTGTGAAAATATGTCAGGTGTGTGAAATTTAATGTCCGATTTCAATTGATCAATACTGAGTTCAAGTTTGTATAAGCTTATTAACCACTGCCATAACATTTATTTTCCTTTTGTGCCCAGCAGTTAAAAAATGCTAATGTGCTGCATAGTGACTGAAATATATTTCATATAAAAAAAAGTTCACTCTTAGTGACCAAATGGAACTCAGCTACCATTACACACGTTGCTTTTGCATATTAGACCGGATTCAACACCATTACTTCCATTATTTGGCGTAACCCACATTATCAGGTTTTGAAAATGTTATGATTTTCCACCTGGAAGCACAAACCCATTGTGTCACATCCACCATCCCACTGTGTGTGTGTAAGATGGCAGAACGGCCCCGCTGGTATTATGTGAAAACACCAGCACTCTGTACTAAAGAGCTGAAACGTTGCCTTCTGTAGTCTGCTATCAGACACAGTGGCTCAGGACATACACAGCACGCACACACACACACACACACACACACACAGACCTTCAGACTGACAGATCCAAATGTAATTGTGTAAAGAGGCAAGAGTACCGATGCCCCCAGGTAGCCAGTCACCCACAGTGCTGCAGCGGAGAGATGAGCACGCTATTGTCTGCTGGCTGTGATGATGGGCCACTACATACAAAGGGAGGAGGAGGCCGTCTCCGACACTGACAGCCATTATAGAGCCACTTTCACACAGATAAGCGCTGTTCAGAGTAGGGTTGTCACAATACTAGAATTTCTAACTTCAATAAAATACCCAGGAAAATATCGATATGCGATACCATTTTTGATACCACGGGGGAAAAAAATGAATTTTCAATTAATTTTTTTTAAAATAGTGTTTTCATGTTAAAATATAATTTTAACATGAAACCGGGCCCGGACAATGCATCTGAAAACTGGACAGTCCGGTTGAAAACCGGGCATCTGGTAAACCTACTTGATAACGTTAGCTAGCTCTGTAGCTAACGTTTGGTTTGCTAGCTAAACTAAAACGCATGATGTGCAGGGTACGTTAACGTTTATGATAAATGTTTAATGCTTCAGTGATGTTGAAACGGGAGCTTTCGCTAACCTCTCAAAATTTTTTATACAGACTGGTCCTTAAGGTGCTTCGCCAAGTTTGACGTGTTACCCCCCTTTGTCAGCACCACTCTGTAGCATTGTTTGCTAACTGAGGCTGCGTTCACACATAGCGTTTTTTCCCCAACCGCCAGCGGCCTTTTCTCATTCAAAGCAACGGGAAGTGGCCGCAAGGCGCACAAAAGGCGGCCGCTCCCGAAAAGCGCTGCAGCCGGCGTTTTTTTTTCGTCAGAGCGGAGCGCTTTCAAAAGTTGAGAAATGTTCAACTTTTCAGAAAAGCGCCGGGTGACGTGAACCGCCTATTCCAGCCAACCAATCGCGGTCACAGAGACACTGGCCGTTTCCCATAGCAACAACAAATATAGAGAAAGTGAAAGTGGACGTTGTAATAAGTGAATTTCTGTTAGCGCAACAGCGATCTTAAAGGCAGTATGGATTATACTGGACATGTATTGGAAATATCTGGTAAGCCTTTGCTTGTTGCACAACACTGTTTTGTCTGCTAGAAGAGCTAACCAGCTGGTTAGTGAGCTAGCAGCTGCTCAGCTAACGTCAGCTGACGTTGCCGCGATCCGCTTTTTATTTCTCCTCACAAAAAGCATTCCAGTATGGCAGTGTATTGATGCCACAGTGGGAAAAAAAAATAGTATATTGTATAGTATAGTATCTTGTTATAACGAGAAAGGTTTCTCGTTATAAGATACTGAGCCCACTGTGGCATCAATACACTGCTGTACTCCAGGCAGCGCTTTTTCCACATCAAAAAACGCTATGTGTGAACGCAGCCTGAGGCAACAACCCAGCTGACTGCTACTAGTGAGAGGAGGGGCTGTGGGCAGCGGTGCAGGGTGTGTGTGTGTGTGTGTGTGTGTGTGTGTGTGTGTGTGTGGCTAGTGGAGGCAGAGAAATAATATGTTTGATTTTTCATTAAGAGAAAGCACTGCTGGTATCGATACTGTGATAATGAGTGATAAAATGAGTATTGCATCCGTTTCAAATTATTAGTATCGATACTTATCGAAGTATCGATACCTTTGACAACCCTAGTTCAGAGTCATGGGGGGTGTATAGCATTATTGTCAACACTGTGGCAGACAGACATCTACTAAACATGTACTGTGGCTCCTACCAAACTAGCCGACGACTGCCTATTTCCTATTCCTTGTTCATGCTGACCATGAACACTGCCTGGTATCTTATTATGGGAGGCTACCCAAATGAAAAATGACTATAATATTCCTATAATATTCCTGTAAGGACCTACAGTTTGTCTGTGGAACGCAACAGAATATAGTATATTTAGAGTGAGTAACTAAAGTATCTCTTATGGTATCACTATAATGTTCCTACAAAGTTTTCCTGTGGTATTTGTATAGTATCCTTCTAAATTATGATAGGATTTACTGTAGGATTACTATAGCTCTTTTTCTTAAGGGTAATTATTATTGTATATAAACAGATGCTGATAAACCATTCCTCCAGTCTAATCAGTGGACAGACAACCATAAAGAGGGAGAAGACAAAAGATGAAACATGAGAATATGATTACACAATAAACAGCATGCGAGTGTCTATGTTGACACTGGTAGCAGTAAAAGAAAGGCACACACACACACACACACACACACAGACACACACATAGACACACACACGCTCACACTCACACAATAAAGAGGTGTCTACTGACTACATGTGCTAGCAAAACTACAACACATGTCATCACAACAACACTATTCCTATGAGAAAACAATGTTACCATTCCCAAGCTTTACTGGGGTTGGTAGGACTTACATCTTATTATGATGTGGACTGAATCTAAAACCCTCAGAGGGGGCAGATCAGAAACTACAAGGCCGACAGTGGGACTGTGAGGTTAGCTGAAATCCAGGTTTTATTGATTTTCTTGTCTACTGCAATAACTGGCAGAGGAATAAGCAAGTCAGGCTCACTGTGGGCCACACACTGTTCAGTCCTCATAGCTTTAACAACAGAGAGACAAGAGGATGCAAAAGCTTCAGTAAACCCAAGTTCTGATGCTTATACTTCAATTTTTTGCTTACCTACCTTACCTTTACTTACCTCGCAATATCGCAGTACACACCACCCATCTATTTTGTCACACAGTCAGTTAGTTTATCAGACCTTGACACTTGAATAGGGCTTCACGATTATGGCAAAAATGACAATCCCCATTATTTTGCTAAATATTGTGCTCACAATTATTAATCTTGATTATGTATCTCAGTTTCAGGAATCAAAATTATTTTAATTGCACTTTTGCACTATTTTCACTTTTTTCAGTGCAGAATTGCCCAAAGTAGCAGTAGCTAGAAAAACTTGAAGTCCTTATTTACAAAATTCAAATACATAATTACAACTTTATTAACTTTAAGGCAAACTTTGCACTAAATCTATACTTGTCAGCATCTGGTTTAAGACCAAAGTATCTCCAAATGACAGACGATGATTCACTTTTAGGAACTACAACAGCGTTTTAAGGATTTTCCTCTCTAACGTCGAGCTGATCCAGTCTTTTCCACCTTGCTCGTTGCTACGTGTTTCCAAAGATGGTCTATGTAGGGTTTCTCTACCTGCTTCTCCATCTGAACTTTTGCTTTGGCCACATGGCTGCACAATACACATTCAAAGGTTGTGATTAGTCACATGTGATGGAAAGACTTGATATACCATACCTGGACTTTCAGGGGTATTGAAAATATTGCAAATACTTCAATATCGTCTAATTACAAAATTATTAATTATGGAAATTAATATCTGAAATGAAATCTCAATATTTGATTATGTCTCATTAAGTGTGCAGCCCTGTACTGGAGTGACCTCTTCATTTCCTTCAAGGGGAATTTGAGTTTCTTCCCTCTGGCAGGAGGCTTAGCCTGCTGGAGGGCAACATGAAGTCTAACAGGGTGAGGAATTCTTTTATTTCCTGCCTCATTAACTTGTTAAACTCCGGGTTTCAGGATAGTCAAGAGGCAATTGCTAATGGCGTCTATTTCAATGCTGTTGTGTGAGTGATGAAGCTCTTAATTTATGAATCCTGTGTCATGTGCTATGACTTATGTACTTGTGTACATGTATTTATGTTTATGTCGTTTCCCCTCAGGGACACTGTAGTTAATTCATTCATGTTCTCTACCCGATTATTCCATTTCAGGGTCACAGGGAGGGCTGGCGCCAATCCTAGCAAGCACTGGATGAAAGGCAGGGAAACACCATCACAGAGCTAACACAGACAGACACATTCACATCCGCACCTATGGACAATTTAGACAATTTTCTATTCCAATTGAACTGCATGTCTTTGGACTGTGGGAGAACATGCAAACTCCACACAGAAAGGGCCGGGAATTGAATAAAGCTGAATTGAACAGAAGATACTCAGGGACAATCAGGCAGACAGACTAAGATTGTAGGGCAGTGGTGGCCTAAAGGTTAGAGAAGCGAGCTTGTGACCGCAAGGTCGTCGGTTCAATCCCCCGGATTGAACCGGCAGTGCTTGCCCCTCCCTCATTACCACCACTGAGGGGCCCTTGAGCAAGGCCCTTAACCCCAACCGCTCCAGTGGAGCTGCTCAGTGGCCAGCAGATCAGACTGTGGTTGTACTGGTCAGCTTCCGTGTGTGAATGTGATCAGGGTGTTCCTGAAAAAGAGACCATTGCTCTCAGTGAAACTCCCCCTGAATAAATAAAGGTTAAAAAAAAAAGATCACCCAGCTGTGTCAGTGATAGTGGAACTACTGCACTCCCCACCCTCCCTCCTCCTCCTCCTCCTCCTCCTTGATGAAGCACCAGACCTTAGCAATCTGTTACTTCTGTGTCACTGGCTGGTGCGTCGGCTGAGGAGAGCAGCCCGCAGGTTGACTGATGGAAGGGCAGTCGGCACAGAGCGGGATCAATCAGAGAGTGCTAATATACTGCAGGTGACAGCCCCCCCCCCCCCCCCCCCCGCCGCCGCCGCCTCTGGGATCCATCCAGCCTGGAAAATACCAATCGGCAGAGATCTGGCTAGTCATACACACACTCCACTGGCCTGACAACTAACACGGCCAACCGCACGTGTCTTTGAAGCGATCGCTTTAGACTGACAAGCAAAATGGTACACGGCTGGGATGTGACTGTACAATGCATGTAGCAAGTCGAGCGTATTAGGCTGTGGTCGCCTCCCGGAGCACTTCATGCAGTCAACAGACAGAGATACTATATTTGCTGAGTCTTGATTTGGTAACACAGAAGCCTTAATTCACTGGTGATGACACGTGTGGCGATGACCTTTTGCAACCTTGCGAGAGCGGGCAGACTATTTAAAGGAGTTGGCCTGGTAGAGAGAGAGAGAGAGAGAGGTCGCAATATCTTTCATTCTATTATGATCATCAATTTAAGTTCAGGTCAGTTTCATGTGATGCTCTCAAGTCTGTTGAACTACAGTGACCCTCAAAATTTCCTTTTGTATGCAACAAAAGAAGGGCTTCATTACAAAATGCTGTGTATCCATTTTTAAATATAACTGCTATCTGCAATTCTTCGGGCAATATTTCATAAGGGTGACTGTTTTATAAGGTTGGCTATACACAGTACTATATGTAGTCTATATGTAGTATGCTATATATAGTAATTGTATTCCATTGTGAGTTGCACTTTTTCCAAATGTCAGGTATGTCACTCTGGAATGAAACTTCAAATGCACAGCATGTTCCATAGCTGGCTAAATGCAGCATGTGGAGTCACTGAATGCTTAAGAGGGAGTGAATGAATGTGGCTTGCAGATCTGTATTCTGCAGCATGGGGTCATATGATGACCTCATTGTGCTCAGCTGGCCCGCTAGCCTCTGAATACCCCCCCACCCCCCACTCCTCCTCCCTCCCCCGCCACAGAACCTAACAGTGCTTGGCCAGCCAATGATGTGCTCTGTTCCCTTGGCTCACGCTCTCCAACCATCTGGACAGGCGCCTAGGAGCGAGCCAGGGTATCTGAGGTGAGAGGAGCTAGCAGCCTGTGTTGGCACTATGTGAATTGTAAACTGTGCAATTTTTGAAATACTTTCAAGAGTCATATTGAGTGAAAGTAGCATGCTGAGATAACAAAAAAAAGCCATTTAGAACCAGAGGGTGTTGGTAGAAGCACCCTGACACCCTCTGTTAAAAAGAAACTACATGATGGAATAGATATGAAAGGTAATAAAATCCTGAAATTGTGAATGCACGCTGGTTCAATGGAATACACAAATAAGCTCTTTGACTAACTTGCAACTTCTTTCACCTTTGTGCCCAGTAAGTATATGGCTTGTTGAAGTGCATGTACATTTTGCACACTGTGTATATTTAGCACACAGTATGCACTAGTTTTGCATCATGTCAAAGGTACCGCAATATATACTGAACACACAGAGGTGAAACTGCAAGCAGTCTTAGTGTGAGTGTGTGTATGTGTGTGTGTGTGTGTGTGTGTGTGTGTGTGTGTGTGTGTGTGTGTGTGTGTGCGTGCGTTCACCATAAAGGAACAGATGCGTACACCAGCGGCGGGGCTCAACCTAACTCTGAAAATGTATTCTCACTCCCTTCTCCACTGCACTCCCCTGCCACACTGATCACCACACACTGCAAGGATCAATCTGCTGCAGTAGTTTAGGCATCAGTCCCTCTGTGCAGGCCTGTGCAGTTTCCCTCTTTAACTTTGCCACTCAGTCCTCAATGACTTTTCACACCCTTGAATCCTGTGATCAACTGAGGAAGAGGTTGTGAGCGTGTGAGTGAGTGAGAATGACAGAGTTAAGCAAAGCCTGAGGATGCAGAACTGTAAAACCAGAACAGAGAACATACTGTCTGCTTTGCATTATCAGAAAAGCGGTTATTTCTGTATTTGTCTTATCTGTCTCTGCTCTGTCCCACCCAGCTTTGTCTGTCTCATTTAAATGCTGAATTTGGCCTGTGATTTCTGCGTTTGTGCACGCACAGGGGAAGTACAGTATAAAGTCTGCGTGTGCATATGCATATGTGTGTGTCTATGGGTGTGCATGCGTGAACCCATGTGTGGAGCGTGGTGGACTAGTGGGTGACATTATATAATCCATGAGGCCCAGAGGGAGCGTTAAATGCGGACGGGGCCTGAAGCTCCAGTCAGCGGCAGCAGGAATGCCAGCTTGTTGGAGCGGAGCCACTTTTGGCCCGGAGCCCCGCAGCCAGACTCCGCTCCGCAAGCACCGAGTAGCCAGACAGACAGCAGGGACGACCAGCTACAGCCAGTTGTCACCGTCCAGTAGCCTGCTATTACGAGACCTCAACGGACGCGGGATACTGTCAGTCCACTTGTAAAAAGCAGACATCAGTTCTAAGCCAGTCCTATTATCTTCTACATCCAGTCATGGCCAACCACCAACCAGCAGCCACTGGCTAGTCCACGATGCAGTGTTAAATTCAGTTTGAGTTTTCATCTTCTAACTACAAATGTTCATTGGTTTTAGTCATTGTTGTTGCTGTTTCGTCCAATACTCTGAAGCTGCTGGCTGCAGTTTACCACAGCACTTTGCATTTTATTACAGGAGATGAATTTCTGACTCACCACTGTGATTTATATCAAATAGATGGCTAATCTTCTCCAACAACAACAAGAAGAGAGAATGCATTGCTCTCTACCCCTGTACATCTCTTCTTCCTTTCAAATCCAGTAATTTAAATTACTGGATAATTTAAAATAAATTCTGGTTTCTGGTACTGTGCATCTTATAAATGCAGCACACTCCAAAGTACATTGACATAAGAATTACTTGCCCCCTCAATGATTTTAAACCAATGATATCTCACATTTTCTATCATGTTTGAAGTTGTATTTTTTTCATGTACATCATTTTTAACAGTTTTTATTTGTTCTGAGGTCTCTCTTGTAAAAGATTTTGATCTCAATGAGACAAACTGATTAAATAAAGAATAAATGGAAAAAAACATTTAGCACCGCAGCGCTGTGGTCATCAAGAGGTTAAGTTAGTAGTCACATTCATTTTGGTCAAACTTTAGTTGGGGCTTATGTCACTTCCAAGGAAAACCACATTTGCATATAATTTAGATGTTCAACACATTTGCTTCAGCACACATGAAGCACACATCTCTCCTATCTTGTCACTGTTTTATCCACAGAATGATAAAAATCATTTTAGTTTGGATACCTTTGCTTAAATTCTCTGCCGTTTTCATCTCATACTCATCATGCAAAAAAAAAAGTGGGCTACTGACAGGCAGCTTTTGTTATTCATTTCTTTGTAATGAATGACAGTGTAAACAACCAGCGGAGAAGCTGTTCCAGCTGAATAACAAATCCTGGGATGACAACATGCTGCGACCAGAAGGCTTTCGGCTCATTGGGAAGAAAGAAAAAACAATTTCTAAAATAATCACCCAACAAGAAGCTTAACCTACATACAGTATGAACTGGAAACAAAGGGCAGGCGACAGAATAAGTTTATCGGTCCATGTGTTGGTGGAGGGCATTCTGGGTAACTGGCATAGCGTCCCGTCCCCTTCCCTCCTCGGCCGAACACATGCACTGTGTCCGGGAGCGCTTCCTTCTAATCTGCCTACAGGGACAGACCTTTGGCAACATCATGCTTTTAAGCCCCAACTGCTGTGTCATTTGAACATGCATACAGTACGTGGGTGTGTGTGTGTGTGTGTGTGTGTGTGTGTCCAAGGAAAGTGAAAACTACGGTATGGACTGGGAGCTATTGTTCAGCGTCAGGAGCAGCCAGAGGCCCCCTGTCCCCTCTAGTTTTGCCTAGGCCCAGGAAAGGGGCCCAAATTAGTGCCTGACACATACACACACACACACACACACACACACACACACACACACACACACACGCACACTCAGTTCAGTTCAGTTCAGCTCTCAGCGGGGAGCAGGGGGTATTACCACAGGGACAAAGTAAATGCTGAAAAAGAATTGTTTTGTTTCATTTCAAATTGTATTAGAATTACTTGAAAGTTTTGCGGGAAAGCCCTTCAAAACTTTGAAGGGGTTCTATAAAATGTTCCATGTCTAACCATTCATGAAGCAATACGATGTCTTAACTGCCTGCTAGATTTTTTACTAGAATAATATTAATGTTTGGTATTATAGTCTATATTATCCACTATGCACAGTATGCATACTGTACAGGCACAATAAACGGGAAGATCTGCTCTTGATTTGAGTTGTAAACCTAATGAACTGATTTATATAACCACATACACTGCAAAAACATCCATCTTAATCTCTTGAGTCTAAAAATAATATTTTTCATTTTTTTGTTTTTCAACAAGGGAAAACATTTCCCTGACAATTTCAATTGTTTCTAATGGAAAGCAGCTTGTTTTGAGATGTTGACATGATTCAAGTGTCATGCAAGTGGAGCGATCTGTCTTCTGTGTCAAGATGCTGGTCAGACACTGGTTTCTAGAAAATTCCTGAACAAGTGAACTGTACTGGAAATAAGTGGAATTATCTCACCCCATTGGCAGAATGTTTCACTGTATTAATTATTCTTTGCAGAACTGTTTAAGAACAAAACATCACATTCCTTTATCACCTTTAACCCTTATCCACCCCAGGGAGAGTCCTTTTTTAGTACATGACTTTGATCATCACAAAAATATAAGAGCAGGAATTGGCTCATCGCTGCCATCTGTCCCGGGTCAGAGGTGACATGGGGTTGTCCCTGATCCGCACACACACACACATCCTGCTGTTCATCTATCTGCCACTTCAAACATCAATGCTGGCACAGTCCGACCCAACAATGGGGAAAAATGGATTGCAAGTCACAGGATGAAAGTATTTAACCGCAAATTCTATGCATTTTGGAGGCAAAGTAACCTAAAAGTAACTGAAGGGAACTATCCCAAGAGATAATTTGACAGATTACAATGCTTCTTTCTGCAACACATTATATTTTTAAAGTAATCTTACACACCTCCCATCACACCAGCTCAGTCACACCCATCAGACCTCCCTGCTCACCCCTGTCAGTTTGGCCCCTTCGTCTGGGATCCACCATGTTTTCTTACCAAACAGCCTGTAAAATGCCACCCGACAAGTGAACAAACACCGTCCACATCTGAGTGTGACCGGAGGGCCGGGGATGTCCCACACAGCGCCTGCAGGAGGGGGACGGGGGCTCTGGAGGAGGGCAAGAGGAGCTGTGATGAGGCCCCACATGAGGGTGTTGTTTACATTTCCCTGTGGTAGTGCAGCTGAAGAGGCTCTACCACAAACCCCCGGGGCTTACTGAACACTGAGACTGGATTTTCAGGGGCTACTGTCTGGACCTGAGATACAGGGGAAATTAAACTTTGAGGAAACGCTGAGAAAATGGGGTATAGATAATGATTACTGGGCCAGTCTTGAATGTTAGCATGCAGCCAAGTCACCTTCACGGGTGGAATTAGGGAATGACAGTTTTTAGGGCCATGATACACTCTGTGACTGCTTGAGCAACACTCCAGGAAAAAAAGCCCAGGGTAAGAAATCTCTTCCTGGCAACAACATGTTCATCAGAACTGCCCAAAATGTTGTTACATATATCTCTAGAGTGGCTGCTGGGCTGAGTGAACTCAATGACCAAAAGAATTGAATGAATCACTGATGCCGATGTGGTTACATACGATTCTTAAAGCACGTTCCTTGTGTTGATTTATTTATTTGTTTTGAGTTGTATTCTTCTGAACGACACGCCATGAAAACCTGCAACAAACCAGCATGTATATCTAGATGATCTGGGCAATATGGATGATTTATTGTTGTTCCGTATGTAATTGTGGCTTGGCCAGTAGTATAATATTATTATACTGATGTAACTGTGAGTGGACCATGTGAGAACACTTATGTGGGAACACAAGACCACAACCGCCACCTCCGCTGATGATGAGTTAAACAGGATTATCTTGTTTCCTATGGATGTAAAATACAGCAAGCCCTCGAAAACTACATTTTTTTTCATTATCATTATATCACCATGGGTCCAACAGCCTCCATTATTAGTAGACATAAAGAAACGTCAGCTCCTGCCCCTGGCACCAATGACAGAACTGTCGTTGTTCCTGAAAGTTGATGAGTGTGACCGTCCATGAATTATGAACCATGTAACATCATGTAAAGATTGGGCGTTGGGGTCTAATTAAAAAGACACAGTACTGCAATTAGATTCATGCATGATTATTACCTTATGAGCGTGTTGGATGGTGGTCGTTGCATATGGGCTTAGAAAAGTACAGTGTAGCTTCAGCACTCAGCAGGACTAACACTGTGTCCACTGACAGCCTTGAGTACCAGCAGTGGCTTCTCTTTCTCATTATTTTCAGTTGAAAGGACACACGGTTGCATGATCTCGACAGCACTGCACAAGCGCAGCATGTTTACCGCGTTCAATATTTCAACTTCCAGCCAAAGAGCAGCATCCTTCACAGAGGCTTTTCAATAGACACTTAGCATGAGCAGCAGCCGTGACCAGAGATTCCCCCCTCAGGCTTCTGTTTAGCTCAACAAGCTTCAAAGGAGTCGGCCAGTGGAGGCAGGGGCTAAAGAAAGAGCCCAGGGAAAATTTCAGTGAGACGCTCCTCGCCCTGAAGGGCGGCTAATAAAAAACTAAGTCACACCGCTCACACGTGCAACTTTAACCATAAACTATCCCATCAGTGCTGTCTGTGAGGATGGAAGTCAGACCATCCTAGTTTTTATTGATCTGTGCGCTGACATGAGCCATTAGAGCACTTGTCAATTCATGATATGAAAGACAACATTAGTACCAAGTGCAGTTCACAAACACATCGCCTCTCTCGGGGACGGACTATTATGCACCCAGGTATCTGCCACTTTCTAATCTCATTGCCATTTAATTCCTCATGCAGGCCAATTCTATCACTGCTGCTCTACTGAATACCGTTTCTATCTGAGTGTCAGAGAGGCCGACCTGATTACTGTGAGCAAATCACAGTCGCTGCCCTGCAGATGTACGCTAAGAGGATCTTACGGCATGACCCCGGCTGGGGAAGAGTTAGGCGTCCTGCTGTTTGAGGAGCTGAGAGGAGACAGCCGTGCACCCAGTGAGCTCACATCAGGTTCAGGGAGTCAAATCAATACTTTTCAAACGGGCGCACTGGTAACTTGGTTTACAAGAACTAATGTCTTGGCATTTACATGATGTGATTACATTAGTTAGTATAATTGCGAAAAAGTCAACCTGAAAGATCCTATTCAAAGTTAAAGGTCATTCATTTGTGTTTGAATATCCTAACTGTATTACTCCTTATCTGAACGGCTCCTGTTCCTGTCCATGTCCTGTTTCAGTCACGCAGGCCCAATCTGACCTGTGGGCTGTTGTTCTATGTGACCTCTGTGCTTGACTAGCACCTCCAACAATTCCTGAAAGGCACGGCACGGAGCGCACACGTGCCTTAAGAGGCAGGGAGGAAGGGAGGGAGGGAGGTGGGGGGTGCGGGTGCAGCACAAATATGGGCTATGTATTGTTTCAACATATTCAAACTGGTCTGATGACATCAGTGACTGCACCAGAATCAAAGAGCATGTGAGTTACTTTGCTATAACTTAGACATCATAAAATCTAGGGAATTAGTTTAAAAAAAGTGTTTCACTCATTACTCCTTCATTACTCCACACATTACTCAGCTTATATACCTGATATACTTGATATTACTTGCCGCCCCTGTCAGTTTAAGTCTCTCCTTCCACTACGGCTTCTCTTCTCGGCCGTCTCTCCTTTCCTCCATCAACACCCCTGTAAACACCAACGCAGGCAGCTTTTGAGAGCTCTGCCCTTTGACCTTTCCAGCTTGTCATGTGTCAGAGGTCAGATAGCTGCAGTTTCTCACACACAGTATCTAGCTCAGTCACCAAGACTCTGGCCCCATCCCCCCTCGCTGTTGCTCCTCTTACCTCGTCTCCCTTCCCTGCATGGCAAGCTCAGTGCTCTCAGTAAAGGTCAACTCCACCCCACCCGTCCCTTCAGATCCAGCTGCCCTGCTTAGCGAGCAGAGGTCTTTACCCCACAGTGACAACAGCACCAGACACACCTCCGCTGCAGACAGGACTGATTTCAAGAGATAGCGGGGCCCCTCGGACCTTTGGGTGCCTGGTTACAACCCACATTCAAGAGCAAAACAGCTGGGGCCAGCTGTCATGCAACCCATACTCTATGCCAGTTGTGAGCCTAACAGCAGCATCTTTAACACACATCTTGTGAACTTGCCAGCTGGTCTTGACCTGGTCTGTGTGCAGAGCAAACGCCTTTGACCTCAGAATCAACAAAAGCGCACTTTCATCAAATCCAAGGCAATAGCATGTCAGTTGCCAGTCAGTTGCCATGGCGCGTCGGCATGAAAACATTTTGCCTTGACCTCGCAGACTATAGCCAAGGTGTGCCAAATACCATAGGACCCACAGAAATACTACAAGGGAAAGTTTCTTACGAGAAGCACATGCGGCTTATTGATAGAATGTTAAGAACCTAATTTAAACAGACTTTGAACAAGGCCTGGGCTTTGTATTCATTTCACAGACACACTCAAGGGGATGTAACATTACATTTGAAACACAAAGCATGGGATTCCCCGCAGGCCACGGGCTTTTCCCTGCACACTGGCCTCCACACAGTGTCCTCACAGATGGAAAACTGCTTAACCGACGCATGGGGGAATCCAAATATCGCTCTGTTGCTATGTTGCCTTGCCGGCCTGGGGCTGGGTGTGGCAGAGCAGCTAAGGACAGGAGGGCCGTCCGTCGCCTACATGGAGAAAACGGGACGCTGCACCACAGCAGGCCTGAAACTGGCTCTTATCGGAGGAGGTAACATAGCTTTTATCGGAGGTGTCTCTGCCACACATGCCACGGGGGAAAACAAAGGAATCGACCTTATGGTGCTGCGTACAGTGTAGTGTCTGAGTGATTATGGTAGTGGCACAGGGATTATCTGGATAAGCTGAGCATGGACACTGAAGAAAGACAGAGCACCCTAGCCACCAATCCAACCCCCCCCACCCCCTCCAATCCCCTGCTCCATCTTCATGAGATACTTTCCTGTATCACAGTGTATTCACGTGATTAATGAAACATACTAAACAATAGGGATGAGAGAATATATCAAAATTCAATATACTGCAATACAAAAATGTGACAATAGGTATCATGGGGTAGCTACATTTTATTCTGCTGTAGTAATCACAGATGAGACGGCTTGCCCACATAATTTCACAGGCTCTCCATTGAAATTATATTATTTGCACTTTTTAATGACATTTTACAATTGTTGTTTACATTCTAGCAAGTCAATGCCATTGCTAGAAAGATTTGTGGATCAGAAATAAACATAATTCTGCGCAGTCATCCTTTGATGTCATTGAACTTTTATTTATTACACCGTATCATGGTTGTATTGAATCGTGAACCCCATATTGCATATCGAATCATATCATGAGATAAGCATATCGTCCGATCCCTACTAAACAATGTTAACATGAAACATGAAACCTATGCATTACTGTGTTGCCTCAAAGTCGCGTTGGCACACAATGAACCCCTAGCTCCTCACTGGAGAGCACACACTAAACTAATCCCATATTAGGGTTTGTGACACACACTCCTGGTCCCAAAGTGGGCACTTCCTCCCTGTCCATTGAGTGTATTGATTTGCTAAAAGGCCTCCGTTTGCTGCTCTGTACGGTGTCCAATAATCAGCACAGAAACAAAGGTGTGGAGAGACGCTGGCTTGCAAAACCCATCACAACTAGAAATGCCATATACATACTGTATATATATAGGTCTAGACAGCAGTTACTAAGCTGCATCTTCATCATCACACACGCATTATTAAAGGACTATGAATGCAACATGAAAGAAGAGCAGGAGGGCCCACATCCAGTCATCTGAGGCCAGGAGTTGGGCATAGAAATTACACTTGAAGAATAGGTCTGAATTTAAAAAGATGCTTATTTAATGGAAAAGAGGTACCTTGCATTGCAAATGAAGCTTTATGAATTTTCTCCAGTGTATCTATTCAATAAAGTTGTCATCTTTCATTTCTATGGTTCATTCATCCACAAGTGGTCATCTTTGTGGATAAGCTCGCTTGCTCCCTTCTATCATTTGCATTTGTGAAAGGAATTTCATAGATATTTCAGTTTGCATGTCCACAGATATGCTGCTATACACAATGGCAATGTTTTACAATGCAAAGCAGTCTGAAGTCTTTTCAATGGCTAACCCTGACATGGGGAATACAGAAGAGGAGAACAATACAAACCCTCCAGTGTTATCCTATCTATTTATAATACACAATTCTCTACACATGCTGCCTCGTGCCTTGCTGCCTACAAAGCAATGGGTAGGGATAGGAGAATATGTGAGAATGGAAAATGTGTTTGATGAGCACCATGACGCGTGGTAATGCTACACACTATGAACCATGGTGATGCCACACACTATTTACACACAACGCACACACTTCCTCGCTCTCCCTCCTCTCTCTGCATACATTTAACCGCACATGTGACTGGCTCACATGGCTGAATGCCTCGAAAGGGGAAAGCAGGGGACAGTGAAGAGAGTAACGGACGGGATCTAGCAGTCGAAGACGATGTCAGGTTGGTACCGCTGGAGGTGTTAGAAGTTTATGCTCACAATAAACGTCACACAAGGTTGGTCTTACGACAATCTCACGTGTTATTATGACTGAGCAACATCTTTATGAAATGTTGCACTTTGACCCCATTCAAAGACCTCTCTCTGACCTATATAGATACTAGGGCTGGGCGATATGGTTGAAATCAATATCACGATAATCATAAGGATTTTTCTCGATATCAATATATATCTCACGATATGGTTCATGTATGCAAAATCACGTTAAATAATCAAATTAATGTTCATCTCATTGAACCGAATGGTAATGTTAGGTGTGATGTCAAACAAAACAGAAATATTCAAAAAATATTCCTACCATACCTCATTTTATACGTTTTTTTTTTCTTTTGTTTTTTTTAAACTTCTGTTTATTGGAATTTTGCATTTTAAAAATCATTTTATAAGTTTTTAAGTAAAATTTGCTTGTCATCATCAATTTAAACAGCAGAAATGTGTGTCACAATATCAAAATATCTTCATATCATCACGATATGATTCCACTGAAAGATGATAAACGATAGTATTGAATTATCGCCCAGCCCTAATAGATACAGTGCAATGCTTCACTGTACACCAGCAGACACTTGACCACCTACCCACCCACTAACACACTCACATACGCAAATACATACGTATACACTTGTATGCACAGGCACACAAAAACACACAAAAGGGGAAGTGAATCTGTCTTCGCATCATCGGACCTTTGTCTGCGCTTGTTCGCAGGCAATGCTGAATTCATCACTTGATTCATCAACACAATGAAAGTATACCTTTGTTTGCATATATTTCATTTTTATGGAAGCCAAAGGGAAAGGGCTGGAGCTGCGGAGGGAGCGGCAGGACGGCTGGAGATGTCACACAGCGCTCATCTGAGAGCATCACTGTGCCTTGTTAGACAGGAGCTGCCGGGGGCACAGATGAGCTCACAGGATCAATACAGGCTAACGGATCCACCAAGCCCAACACTGACTCTGCATTATATTGCTCCTATGCCTCCACAAAGCAGAGAGCAAGCGAGAGAGAGAGAGAGAAAGAGAGAGAGAGAGCTTGCTAGCCTATGGCCTTGGATTAATTATGAAAGTTCACAAGGTTTACATGGGAAATGAAGAACATTGAATCCAGTATAAGTCACTGGACATATATAGAAATAAAAAAAAAACACATAAGGACTTACTTGTTCATTCAGTCTCGCTCTACATCTCTACTGTAATCCAACATATATAACCATGGAACAATGGAAAAATCTTTTTTTTCCTCATCATCATAATCATTTTTTTTAATCAGGTGCTTCTTATAGTAATCTTTTAGAGATGTTATCCCTTTCCCCAGACATAAGGGAGCATCCATGACCTAAATCTGGTTGAACAAAACACTTGTATACATGCTGAGATAACATTTACACACACACACACACACACACAAGGGTCATGAATAATGAATAACAAGAATAAACAACTGAAGCTAAACGGTTTGTTATCCTCCCCAGGTGCATGCATACACATGTTTGCCTGTGTTTAACGGTAGTTAAATCTGTTAAATCATTTAATTTCCCTCTGTCTTTAAGCATTTCCTATTCTTACCCATCATCTCTCTCTCTCTCTGTCTCTCTCTCTCTCACCTCCTTTAAACCTGTATTATTTATCTGTGAGGTATTTGCTGGTTTTCCAAGCTGTCTCATTTGCTGTAAGCCTGTAATAGGCTTGAACATAGCAGTGGCCACTTCTCATCCTGCTCTTGGGAAAAGCACAGCAAGTCTCTGTATGCAGACCCTACGGCAGCAAATGTGTTTTCAACAACAAAATGAGCAGAACTGGTTATTCAGAATACAGACAACATTAAAGCTGTATCTGCACCCAGGACGTTAAACCTGCAATATGCATCTTTCACATTAAAACAATAAATAAATAGGACATATTATACACTCTCTCTGTGACCCTGTGTGTTCATGCCTAAATCCCCCCTATTTGTCTAAAATTGACTTTTCAATGATGTTGGGGACGTTTTGGAGTGTAAACCATTTGTGTGGTCAGCAGTGAGCTGGTTGTGGCTATCAAGGTGAGGCTAGCGGGGAAGTCATAGCAACAAAAACAATGATAGAAAGCAGTAAGAAAAGACATCAAGGTTAAACATGCAGCAGACAAAGCCCGTTAAAAGATAGGTGAAATTGACATTGTTTTTTTGTTTTTTTCATTGCAGATTTCCTGCGCTCGCCGCCTGCTTCTACAACACCTGTGGTGGCTTTACGGATGCCGGTTACCTCAGGTTCAGGTTAGATGCTGTTTCAGGGTAGACAGCTCATCAAGATGAGTGACAGGTGTTAGGGTGTGAACCTGATCAGCTGAGGGAGAGGAGGGCAGGACCAGGATACACTTCATTGTTTTGTGGCAAAAAGTTGCATATTGTAGCTTCAAAAATATCCCACAGAAAAAAACCTCTCACCAAGTAAAAGTAACCTGATCCGGCAAGCAGAGGATTCCAACACAGGCTATCATTAGAAGATGACCTTTTGACCTGACGATGTCATCATTGACAAAGGTGACTGGTATTGGTCAGTTGATGGCTGAGTTTCAGAAGAATGAACTTTCAATGAACCACTGGAATGTGAAGCAGATTTATACCCATAAACATGGAGAGGGTCTTCACCACCCCCACCCTTTACCATGGGGGGCGCTGCCTTTTGTTAGACTGAGAGAATGAGGTACAATTTCTAAAGGGACAAGCATTGATCACCTAGGAGCTCTAAGGAAAATAACTAGTCTGAGGGGCATTTATACCACAGTATTTCCAATATATGCAGGCTACTCAAAGCCCAACCACACCAATAAAAAGCGTATAACATAACAGTACATTTGCCGTAACACTACATCAATAACATCCAGTCAAATCATTGCAATCTCCATAAAAAATACATGATTATTTAGATTGTATGCATTGAGCACTGCCTGTAACTTTGTGGGATAATAATAGCCAATAACGTCTGTGCTTAAAAGGAGCAGCACTGCAAACTCCTTTGCATTTTCTAGAGAGTTGAGTAAAGCTTTATTTTCCCCGAGGGGCAATTTGTTTTGCAGTTTTGGTGTGTATGTATGTAGTGTAATGTTGGCATAGACAGTAGCACATGCCATACCCAGCTTCAAGAGCTTATATTGGTCTACAGTGAGCATTTACAGGTACATAAATGTTTTTATCCTCTCACTGGCATTTAAACTGCACTGAGAAGCAACTATTACAGCTGGCCTGTAAACACAATTTTAAACCTCAGCCTACATCTATTTCACACCATTAACTGTATGATTACAGTTTCAAGTTCAAGTTCAAGTTTGTTTATTTATATAGCCCTTTAGCACAAGCATGTCTCAGAGGACTTTATAGAGAATGAGCCCAGCTAGATCTAACTAAACAAAATCGGTGGTGAACAAAATGATATAGGACAAGCATAGCAAAAAGCACAAGATAGACAAGAGCAGATTTTAGCAAGACAAACAATCTACCTATTTTGAATATACTTCTGGTCTGAATATGGGCCTTATTTTTAAAACAGCCACATGCCAGACCATATCAATAAAGCGATTCTCAGAATGTCTCCTCACGTTCAGCAGCTTAGTGCAGTTTCACCTGGAGTTCTTAAGGGCCTGCGAACCCAAAAGAGGGCAGAGTATTGACAGTATTGACAGTGCAACTTCTGGAAGAAAGTGGCCATTTCAGTTACTGAATAACAAGACACATAACATAACCCAGAAATATTGATACAGGTTGAGTGCTTCCTTATCTTGTATATAAAAATGTTTCTCTAAGTTGCTGGAAAGTGGAAGTGGAAACTATGTTGCTAAACAAAGAAAGTAGCCTATATTGGTAGAGTCGTATTTGAATCTCAGTGAGAGGTCAGAAATTCAAGCATATTGTGTCTTCTCCCTTGAAATGGTATGCCCATGCCACTGTACAGAACCTACCAGGAATTCATTTTTAAAAGCAGATTTTCAAAAATGTCTTCCCAGGGGACTGAAGACCCCCTGGCACTTCTGGGGGAAGCGCCGTTTAAGGCATTCCTGTTTTATTAGGCAGCACACAGTGAGGACAGACAGAAAAGATGGGAGGATGTCATGAAACAAAGCTTTTAGGCTGGATTCAAAAATAAAATATCACAGTTATGTGGTGTGCCAAGCCACCAGGACACCCTGGAAGTTGCAGAGTCTGTGCCACTGCCCATGACCACTACTGCCTTACTGCTGCACTTGACTTAACTCCTCTTACTTACTCTTACTTATCAGTGTTACTGTAAATGCCCCTCTCTAACTGAAACATCTTGTTGGATGGCAATGCACTTCAAACAATACAGCATCCTTGTCACTCCACTAGTGATAAACTACCATGGTTAGGAAGTAGGCCCGAAGGTCGGATTTAAGCTATATAAGGTCAGGACCCACAGCGTGAATAGCCTGGGCATGAAAGGAAAAAATAAACTGCTAACACACTCTGCAAACAGAGACATGGTAAGAACTTGAGGCGAGGCATGGTGAGGTTTCTCCAGCCCAGCACCATAAACATCCCAGAGGGACGTCTGCACAACTCTGTGACTTCAGCCGCTGTGTGCTGCACCAACTACCAGCTTTGGCAATTATGTCTGTGTGTGATAATTCCTATAACTTATCACAAATTATGACAAGCTCTTCTTTACATTTAGTATAATGGGTATAAGGAGTATTTGTTACATCTATCTATTTTCCTGGGAATTGGAGCTTTTACTTTTAGATTCTTCATTACTGGGTGCTTGAAATGTTGGTAGTCCAGGAATTTAAGCATACTCTACTGTTGCATTCTTTGTAAATCACACTGGATAACAGCTTCAGCTAGATATCTAAAATGTAAATGATCAATGCACTACTTATCACCAACATAAAGTCCTGCACATTTTTACTGATTGGAGACTTCACATGACAACATTTCCTCTAGAGCCCAGATGAAGCCATTAGTTCACCCAACTCATGCATGGAGGGTCCTGAGCATGGGCCAGACTCCAATGGCACCCAAAAGAATAAGTTGTGCAATGTGCCATGAAGTGAGGGACTTTCCCATACCACTGTGACAATAGTCAGGGAGCAATAGCTCACATGACACATCCAAAATTCTACCTCATCCGTTTTTAAACCCTCACTTAATGAGACAAGTGAACTGAGAAAACATGTATATTATCTACAGCACCAGCCTGAGGAGTTGTTGCATTGAATGCACACACACACACAGTCATACTTGAGAGCTTCCAAGCACAGCCACAGTTGTGAATAGCTGGCCACTGAGCCACTCTGCTGGAGTGACTGTGGGGTTAAGAGCCTCGCTGAGAGAGAACACTGATGGCAGTTTTTGAGAGAGGAGGAGAACTACTTCACTTTTCCCACTCAGATTCCCTCACTGCTCTGGGGATTCGAACAGGCAACCTGCCAGTCAGCCACAGGCTGGCTTTCTCTAACCTTCGAGCTACCGACCCTTGGCTGGGTGTGTGTCCCAAGGGTAAGAACTCATTTTTGGATCAAGCCACTGAATGTGAGTTATTGTTAATGACTTGCAACATAATATTCAGGAGAATTGCTATCTAGATCTCAAACTGATCTATGAACAGAGTTTGTCTTTTTCAATGATCATGACTTGCAAATGATTCTTGTCACTGACCCTCAGTCAGCAGTTTTAATAAAGGAAGCTTTTGAGTAATGGGACCCAGCCTCCACATAAAGGTTGGTGTGGTATTCAGAGCCAGGTGAGCCAAGCCTGGTGCTGTTGTACCACAGCCGCAGGTTGCAACAGCATTTTGCTCTTGTGTGTTTAGGCTTGCAGAGGGGTATTGCGCAAATAGGAGGAAATGATTAATCCCAACCACTTGTGTCCATTCTATCTCCATTCTGGACTTTCTTTACAATGTCTCCTTGCACAATTTAAAATCACAGCAACAAAAAGGGAAGCACCGGCAGCAACATTCAAGGGAACTCAAGTGCTCGCTGTTAGCCACCGTCTTCTTCCTTCATACGGCTGAGTGTGATCTTTCCTTCGAGTGTGCTGGCTATTCTGGTTGTGTCACTGAGATAATACCCCAAGGCCTTATCATGCGTCTCAGTGGCTGGAACGCATGGTTGTCATCCCCTCCCAGTTACTCACTGAACGTCAAGTCAATGAAAGTTAGACTGAGAGAGAGAGACAGAGAAAGAAATACAGAGATAGAAGGAAAGACAGAGACATCAGAAGAGAGAGAGAGAGAGAGAGAGAGAGAAAGAGAGAGTGGGAGAGGTGCATCTTGTGAAACTGCTGATAACATCCTTCACTAGAAAAAAGCTGATGGCAGTCCTTGAATTCGAGTCTTGTGTGGAGCGAGCAGCAGCGATCATGGGACAGGAGAACATGCTACGGATGTCAACAATCAGCAAGGCTATTTGGCAGATGGATCAGAGTGCTCCAGTGCAGCGGCCTAGTCCAGGCTAAGAGCTCACGGTCACATGACCAGCGGATTAGCGTTAGCCCAACTGAAAGGGGGAGGGGGGTTTGGGTGCGTGTCACCACATGCTTCCTGATCACTTCCCTATGAATGTGTTTCCCTTTCTCTTTCACTCTGAGAACCCCACCCTAGCACTCATGTGTAAGAGTGGTATCCCACTCTTACACATGCTACACATTTTAAAGGAACAGCCAAATGAAATACAGGTGAAATTTGTTAGTCCATATAACACACAGGGAGGTTGCCAGCACAACTTGGTAGCAGCCTTCTCCAAAACAACTGAAGTCAATGGGGACCTGTTCTTTAGAGTTCCAAAACAAAAAAGCCAAACAATCACACTGTGAATAGAAAGACCTATACACCATTATGTGTTGCAAATCAACCAGCTGTAGTTAAGATTTGCACTAAATTATGGTGTAAATATACTGTAGGTCTTTTTGGAACTCTGAAGAACTGGTCCCCACTGACTTCAGTTGTTTTGGAGAAGGCTGCTATGGAGTTGTGCTGGCAACCTCCCTGTGTGTTATATGGACAAACTTCACCTGTGTTTCAACTGGAATGAGGGTGAGTAGATGATGACAGCATTTTCATTTTTGGGTGAACTATTCCTTTAATGCTCAAGCAAGGAAGCCTCTCAAAGCTACATCAGTGAGTTTTATCCCCCATGACCCACCCATAAGGTCCCAAAAAAGTTTCACAAAACAACTGGATCACAGGCAACTGAAATCCCTGGTCTGCCTCCCTTTATCTCCTTCATCCCTCTATCCTCTCCTCCACTGTATCAGATCAGCCAGAGTCAATAGTGTGTAAGTGATTCTGACAAAACCTGAGTCACACATCTCAGCAAGATCAAATAACCACACACGTCAATCTAATCGGCCAACTTCCAGGTACTCACGATGCCGGTGCTGAGAATATGTCAGCTGTCCTTCCAAATAAGACCCCCCAGACACACACACACACACACACACACACACACACACACTTACTCAAATGCTCTCATCAGCCCTTCCAGTCTTGCTGAACCCTACACTTGCCTGGCAGTGGGAAAAGTCATGAAGTGGGAAGAAGTGAGAAGCGTAGACAGGCTTAAGGACATGCCATGTTGTGAGCACATGGCACAGCAGCAGAGTGCTCAGAGACTTAAGCGTTGGGTTCCCCCTGTCTCCCTGCTGCTTGTCTTTCTGTGTGTGTGTGTGGGGCTTTCTGTCAGGACAAGTTGTGCCAGCCAATTCATGCCTGGCCAGCGTGCCGTGTCCCCGCGCCACCCCCAAAACCGCCTCTTTTTCACAGAAACCTGGACGACCCTGCCTTGGCACCGTGCACCACCAGTTACAGTGTAAGGGACACAGGGAGTGTGAAGGGCAACATGGTGCGTGCCAACAGGGGAAAATGCTAAGAATGATTTAGATTACAGCTTCACTGGTATCTGGCCCGGAGCTCCCTTTATTGATCAGTCAAGCAAATATCCAGAAATGACCAATACAAGCAAGATAAGAAAAAGAATATTGGCAAGGAAGGATTAAGGCTTGTCAACATGACCAGAGCCAAGCTAAGGTCATGACACATACAGAGAAGAGCAGAAAACCCAATCAGCAGCTAAACAAGCGGGCTTCAACAAATGAACCCTTGCTATTGCAGTGTCAGGGAGAAAATACGCAGAAACCGGTCAGAGAGCCTCTACAAACTGCCTTCATGCAGCAGCCACAAGTGGGAGTGTTACTATAGTGGACAGTTGGCATTAGGAGTAATGTAATTGTGAGTTATTGGAAGCAATGGGGTACAAAGTCATCACCAGGTGGCTTGTAAGATGCTAGAAGAAACATTGCTGATATGTCCAAAGGCAAAGACACATCAAAGTATTATTGGAGGGAGTCAGCATTCAGCGTGCAATGAGATGAAAAAGGATGAGTATCAGGAAGGTGGGGTGCAAGTACTGCAGATGAGCTCATCTGTACATACACAAACAGACACACACACACACACACACATACGCACTATATTTCTGTCACAGAGACATCAAAGCATCGCTGACATTTCAATTCTGTTTGTACGCAAGCACAAACACCGAGGTCTTGAGTTGTGCATTAGGCCCTGACAGTCAGATCTGTCCTGACCTTTATCAGCCCTCGTCACTTCATCCCTCACATCAACAGGCTAATCCATCCACGTAAGAGAATAATTTCAGACACAATGGATCCTATTCAACTGTGTTTTTACAGTGGGGCACATTTACCACACAGCCCATTTCCCTTGGCACAGACCCAGACTGTGATCTGTTTGACCAAAATTGCTCCTAATCTATTGAAGATCAACCGCTGTGCTGAGCACAAGACAGACAACAATTTCAGCTTTGTGTCTATTTGGCTTAATTTTGCTGGGAACATATGACAGTGGGAACATGAACAGAGTTGGTGCAGACCGGTCGGGCTGCACTAACAGGCCAACTGTTTCTCCTGGCACCTTGGGTGGAGTTATGCATCACTACAATGTTTTCAGAGGAAGCCGTGGTATCTTTATAATGGTACTTAGTAGTGAGTGACTTATCAGGTATGGCGTCACTATAATATTCCTATAATATTCATACTGTTGCTGTGATATTTGTATACTATCCTTCTAAAATTTATCACAGAATTTGTATTTTTGTTAATGGATATACAGTGCAGTGGGTTATAAGCTATATGCCTGGTATATTCAAATATGTGTGAACACTAAAGCGTGGCAAACATGAAGGCACAGCAGGTAATGACTTCTTCTATCCAGCAGCAGTCAGTCAGGCTTTCACCTGTCAAACTTGTGAAGTATGCTCATTACGCCATTACTGGGCTGCTGAGCGCTGTTACAGTTATCACCATTATAGCCTCTGCCTATACACACACACAAAAAACCTGTCTGCGCCGTCACACAGTATCTTTACAGCCCTATTTCAGCTGATATGTTGAGACTTTGTGCCTTAAGTGGGCTACAATGCAATTACAAGACAGGCAAGGCTGGGAGGGAGGCTTGCCCCTTAGGAAAACGTAATCCTACAATAAATTTACAAATAACAAAGACGCTATGGCAGCAAGTAAGTCCTGATAGGAATATTTCGGTAATAGTGACAGGAGGGGGGAAAAATCGGCTATATAGCATAAAGTAAGGTCACTATAAACTAAACTAATATCACTAATACGGGCACACTATACGTACCTGCAGGAATACTATAGGAATATTATAGTGATACCATAGGAGATTTAAAAAAAAATATCAAAAAGTACGATAAAGACACACTGTAACTATTATTATAGGAATATTATAGGGGTGTTTTCGTTAGGGCTGGGTGCCGAGCCTGTTGATTCAGCAGGGTTAATTAAAAAAAAAAAAAAAGAGAGTAAGAGAGAAAGTGAGGAAACAACTGACAGCAATGACAAACACGCAAATGTCACACACATGCATGCAAACTGGTTCTTGTAGCTTCAGGATAGAGGAGCCGCTACACCGCACTGAACCCACAGCAGTTTGTTTACAAAGCGCTGTCAGAGCATTCTTTCGCAACAGAGCCCATCAGTGAGGAGAGGACCTTCACCCCGCACGCAAACACATGGAAACACGCTCAAGTGTCGCACCTACCGCTGTGGGACGACGGAGGCTGTTGTCCTTTTCATAAAACACAGGGGGGGAAAGGCTGCAGCGGCGCGAGCGACAGGGATCTCTCAGTCAGTCCGTCAGTCGCCTAGTTTCCAACAGTTCGCTGCGCAGTTCACCGCTCACTCTGCCTCGCGCTCTCTCGCTCTCTCTCTCTCTCTCTCTCTCTCTCTCTCTCCCTCTCTGGGTCTCTCACCCTCTGACAAACCGCCCACTTCCGGCGGTTCTGTGTGTGTGTGTGTGTGTGTGTGTGTGTGTGTGTGTGTGTGTGTGTGTGTGTGTGTGTGTGTGTGTGTGTGTGAGGAAAGGAATAACGGGGTAAATTCAGTTCCTCCTGATTTCTCTCAGAGTGATGATTTGGACTAATGCTGGATTCAGGCAAATGGAAGAGGAAGCCTTTACTGACAGGCAATAACAGACACATTATTATTATTATTATTATTATGCTTAGTATCATTATTATTTGACGTAGTAGTAGTAACCTACTACCAGTAGGTAGTAATAGTGGAACAAATAATATTTCATTACTAACATAATATTATTATTATTATTATTATTAATAATAATAATAATAATAATAATAATAATAATAATAATAATAATAATCATAATCATAATCATAATAGGTATAATAAAAATCAAATTATTATTCTTATTATCATCAGGAGTAGTATTAGTATGCCTGATTAGTAGTATGCATATAATTCATAGCCTATAAATAAAGATGAGTACAAATGATGATATTACCAATGATGATTAATTAGCCTACCAATAAAATTGATATAATAAAAACAGCAACAACAACAATAAACAAAATGATAAGCATAAAATAAGGGTCATATCATTATTACTAGCACCTCTCTCCTATCACAAATAATAGGCTAGTGATAAGAAAGTACTAATTACTAATCGGCCTATAATACATTAATAAATAAATAAATAATCTGTCCAGAGAGAGAGAGAGAGAGAGAGAGAGAGAGAGAGAGAGAGAGAGAGAGAGAGGGAGACAGACAGACAGACAGACAGACAGAGCGTGTACTTAAATCACTCCTATAGTTTTTTTCAGGTCATTACATTCAAACTCACTTTGCTGTGACTCGCTGTGATCAAAGGTGTTCTCTGCTGCAGACTGTCTGATTAGATTAAGTCTAATCTAAATCTTCAATCCAACTCGATGAATCGCTTCCAAATCTATTTCTCTCAAACTGGCTCAGAGCGACACCTGGCGGCGCGAGGCCGGGGCTCAATTCAACTGTCGGGTATTTGTATTGTATGTAAATATAGAATCAGGGGTTTATCAGGAGGTAAACCCACCTTATCTCCGTTTACCCGCGTTTTAGAGTTCACCTAACGTTTTAGGCTGATATAAAATATATCTTTATGAGATAAACTGTTATTATTATATGAGGATGGATGGGGGGGGGGGGGCAGAAATTAATACTTTTCTGAAAATGTAATTGATTTTTGTCTTTTTTGCCTTGTGATGTGTAGGATGGTGATAAAATACTTCATATCAACCGTTCCTCTCTATCACGTGACCATTGAGAGAGAGAGAGAGAGAGAGAGAGAGAGAGAGAGAGAGAGAGAGAGAGAGACAGAGAGAGACAGAGAGAGAGAGACAGAGAGAGAGAGAGGTGAACCAGGCCAAATTAATTAGAGGACTGTGCCTGAGGTAACCAGCAGTAAAAGAGAGCCACACAGTTGCCTAGGAGAGACAGAGACAGACAGACAGACATATGCATGTGTTTTTGTGTTTTACTGCATCTTTCTGACCTCACTGATCTCATATCTGGAGGCGACAGAGCCTGGACCAGAATCCAGATACCTGGTTCTGCATGTGCAAGCAGTTATGTGTTGAGTCAGCTACAAACAAAACAAACATAAAAGCAAAAATCATAATTATGATCCAGAGTCCACTTTGCATTTCCATACTGACTGCAGCTTATAACACTCTTCTAGGTGCAGATAACGGTTAGATTTTAGCAAAATGCAACATCTTTAAAAGGAAATTTATGGAATAATTCATCTGTAAACTGCAAAAAGACACACGAGTGAACTTCCATTTTCTCACTTCCCTGTCAGAAAGTCATAATTTATGTACATCAGCACAGTCTTTGGCCATTTATCCCCCCCTCCCCTCTCTCCCTCTCTTCCTCTCTCTCTCTCTCTCTCTTCCCCTCTCTCCGACACACACACACACACACAAACAAACAAGTCCATACATCAGGCACCCTGTTGAAGCTGAATCAATTCTGCAGACTGATTGGCTGCAGGCCAGTCCTGAAGGGTGACAGTTGCTTCCTGAAACAGCTGAGTCAGCAGCTGCTGACGGTAATAGCTGTGCATCTCCACACCCCCTCATCTCCTCAAACCAGTGTGTGTGTGTGTGTGTGTGTGTGTGTGTGTGCACTCATTTCCGATCACAGAGACAAAGATATACACAAGAGAGAGAGTGAGCTAAAGCTGGAGCATTGTAGAGGCCCAGTGATGCAGAACTTGCTTTTTCCTGTCAACACTTGGTACTTACTATAAAGAATGAACGTTTTAAACTATCTCAGTAGTCACATATTTTCCAAAGGACAGTAGAATTAAGGTGAATAGGAATTTCAACAGTCAAAATGTGCTAATGTATGAAACTTTTGTGCAGTATTTCTCACATCTATGTAGAAAATTAACCACAGCAGATGAGGATGTAGTAAAGTTGCGTGCACACACACACACACACACACATCTACAATAATGTCAAATGGGCTTTCCAGAAGTTCATCTTTTTTCACCACAGAAGGTCAGGGAAGGCCAAACATCATGTGTTGAAAGACATGTCATCAAAGGTACTGAGAAAAAAACAGCTGGGTGCATCAAAGTGAAAGGAGGAAGTGGTATTTTCCAGCAATCACAGATCAGCCACAGTCTGCTAGAAAATACCAGGAACAGAGTCTCTTCAGCTTCACCTTCCAGCCGCACTAGCACAGGGGCAGAGTTCAGTCGCGGCTGCAGTTAGTGAATGACTGTGATTAATATGCGATCGATGACATCAGTGGAGGTGTTCTGCTTTACCGTAAATGCCGTATAAAACCAAAAAGATGGGAATATAAAGCATCTGTATAGACTTCATTCACTGACACATCTCCATCAATTGTTAAGAACTTGTATTCAAATCATTGGTCAAATATTGGTTGTCTGTGATCTTTTCTTACTCTTTTAACACTTTAAAATGTGCAGTCCCTGAGCAAACCTGCCATGTTTTTGTATCTTTTAATCAAAAAGTCAAGCGTTAGACCAACAGATCATTCGATTTCTTTTAGTGCTAACTCATTTATTACCTCATTTCAAATAATGAATAGTTACAGCATATTTTACAGAAAAACCTCTTTGACATGATATACAGTGGAGCCACAGAAGAGCATTTCATGAAGTGATGGACAAAGGTGTGGCTTGCATGGTGGAATAACTCAACAATAGGATTTAAATCAACTGCATAACTGTGTACACTCCTCTTCCTCAGAGTGAAATAGCATTCTGTAACATCTATGGTTATTTAATTTAAATAACAGATGCTTGGCCTAAAGTAAATCATACATAAAGTGATTAACTTGTGTTACATAACAGATGATACCAGGTGAATTCAGGCGCTACAAAAACATCCAACTGCAAATTTCAATGGCAAGTGCAATTCACATTATGACAAATTACAGTATTTAAGGGGGCTGACAACAAAAACAAAATAACTCGTCTGTGTCTGCATTGGGATTATACTGCGGATGCAGGAGGCGAGAGAAAATGTCAGGTAATTACTTACAATATTAAGACAAATGACAAGAAAAACGGCTTTCAGACAAATGGCCTTCAGGAGTGACTGAAATTCCTCGTCACTTTGGTCTGTTCTTATCTCTACAGTTTTATAACACATCAGATTTGCTCTGCATCAGCAACGTTCAGTTTGGTGATGGAGGCCATAAAGAAATCATTGTAAAGCAACCGGGACACTGTGGAACACTCATGGTGTCACTTTTGGCAGGGATTACAACAAAGACAAAAATATATAATGTATATATACTGAAAAAGCCCATAAAGTCCATCAATGAAAAGAAAAAAAAAAGAAAAAATAATAATCAGCAGTCAATGTTTAAGCGGCATAGCTTATACAACAATTCTTTACATTTTCTTCTACAAAGAAAAACATGAGTTAATACATGAAATCAAAACCATATTAAAGAGTCAAGAAAGCAAAAATACATTTTTTCAAAAAATAAAATTTCTGATACTTCAAGGTACTTCTTTTCTTTTTTAAAAACATCCACTGGGATGGTGAAGTACTGCATGGGTGTAGGATGCTGCTTAAAATACAACATGTCAGTATCAATTGACAGTTTCTCACACACACACACACACACACACAATAAGCTACCAGTGGACTGTCAAATCCTAAAAATAAGTGGCAATGTCTTTAAAAGAAAAACTTTTAAAATCCTTTAAGTCAATATTGTGTGAAAGAGACACAGGAACAAGACAACTCACTGTACAGGGCAGACTGTGTATCGAGGCAGAGTGAAACCTCCATCACAACATAAAAAACAGTATCCCAAGGGAGATACTTAGGAAAAAGGAGCATGGAAAATACAAACGAACAATTAAAAGTCTCTTCACATAGGTGATGCCACATCAGAGCTCAACTCCATGTCCAAAGTGAGCGAATCTGTGGAAGATATCCAAATACAGGCATTAATATTAGGTCCAGCTCTACAGCATGAGTCTGTGAGTGTGTGTGTGTGTGTGTGTGTGTGTGTGTGTGTGTGTCTGACTAACCCAAGGGTCCTGGATTGGCTTCAGCCTCGTTGTGCATCAGGGAGTCCAGGGTGCGAGGCGACATGGGGAACAGGTCGCTGGTATTTCCAGAGTTTGTGCTGTGGACACACACACACACAAAAAAAAAACAGAAGACAAAAAACACACGTTACACGATGCAAATGGGAATAAGCACCAATGGTCATACACACACTCCCATGTGGGTTCCAGCAGCCATACTGTTCATGTCAGCGTTCGTACTTGCAGTCATCACTACTGTGATAAAATCATTACCAGTAGTCATAAGCCAACAGTCAACTACCAACTTGTGTGTGCGTCAGCAACGTCTTCATCACACTGAGGTTTATCACAAGTATAAAAACTGCGATTCTGCCTCATTAAGCACAGACATCAGTGAGCCTGAGCTTGATTAGTGAAAATGTTACTCCATGAGCCTCATTGTACTCTGAAAGATAATCCAGCCCTCGTGTCAATGCGCAAGTCATCTGTGAAATTCAGCAAAGATGACAGTGGATGAAAGAAGGGACAGAGCTGTGGAGGAATGTCATTAAATATTTAGATCGAAATGCCAAAGTACATTACGAATAGAGAGGAAAGTAGGAAAGACTGGGCAGATGTTGGGTATGCTACATTCTACTATTTTCCCCGCTTCTTTCTTAGGCAGCACCGAGCACATTGACACGCAGGACTGGTGTATTTATCATCTGATTGGTGTTAATGACAGCTACTCTACAGTCCGCCTCAGCAACAGTAGTGGGTTAGAGCAGTGGATTTAGTGGATCGAACAGGCCATGGTTCAGCTGTGAAGTCTTTTCTTCAATGTTAACAGATAATCCATAAAGATATGTACAATAAAAGAAATTGTCAAACTGACATGGCTTTTGCCTGTCTCTCTATTTTTTTTATGGTATTGTGAACCCTTGCAAACCAGAAGGAACTGGAAATTAATTTTTAACTGTAACTGTTGTGCATTAAAATCTGGAATCTGTTACCAAAAGCGTTTTGGACTGTTTAATCCATTCAAATGGATTTGGTTGATGAATTGTGACTAGGAAAGTGACTGTGAAAGAGAGGGTGACCTGAAACAAATGAAAAATTGAATGAAATGGCAGGGAGATGCTCTAGTATTAGGACCAGGCAAAGTGGGCTGTGAGTTGGAAACAAAAACGGGAGTTAGGTCGTTTGGGGGAACTGCACTAATATCCTTTTCCACGCAGCCATCAAACACACAGACAAAGTGAGAGGATGCACACACACACAGCCCTACATGCCACCTCGCCCAGCGCCTACCCTGGGAACGCGCTCCCAAGCAGCTCACTGTCCGGAAAGTCCATGAACACGGAGGGGCACCTACGGAGACAGGTCAGGATCTCACTGAGCAAACCGGGCAGCAACGCCATTAAACCCACCACCACCATCCAGACCACCTGTGGCTAACTGGCCTGTGCATTCACCCCTCTGATCTCAGTGGACCTCAACTCACACTCACCTGTCGCTGGGACTCCAACCTCCTTCCCCTCTCATACAGTTCATCCAATGCAAATACACTACCAGTCAAAAGTTTGTATTTTTCATATTTTAGAATAATAGTAAATATATCAAAACTATGAAATAACACAAATAGAATTAGGTAGTGACCAAAAAAAAGTGTTAAATAAATCAAAACTATCTTATATTTTAGATTCTTTAAACTAGCCGCCCTTTGCCTTGATGGAAAGGCAAAGGCTTTGGAAAGAAGTTCATACATAGGTATCAACTTCACTATTTATATTTGTCTAAGAAACACATTTCAAGCATTTAAGCATAAGCCTTTAGATCAAAATGGCTTCAAGATAATGAAAAACATAGTACATTCAATCAGGTGTGTCCAAATGTTTGACTGGTAGTATATATTTGAGGATGAATCTACAAGTAATTTCTGGTGAGTGTTAAAAAATGTCACATGCCGCAGCGTGTCCACAGACACATGCAGACAGCATCCAGTAATGGATTTTATCTTCGTATTCTCATAATTACTTTTTTGTTTCCCTTGTTTTCTCTCATCCAATTAACTGCTAATGGGTATGTATACAGTTTTAGAGGTTTAGACTCCTCTCACATGGTTCCTCCAGGAAAGATGGTGACTCACAGTGAGCAAGAGTGAAAACAGCTTTGTTCTCAGTCCTTTAAAAGAGTAACACACGAGTCAAAAAAAAAAAGAAGAAAAATTAAACGGGGAAGTGGAGGACGAAACTTGAGCAGGAACTTGCATTGAAAATCTTCTTTCTTTCTGAGAAAAACAAGACGGGGGCCTCGCAACAGCCAATAATATGAGTTCATATATGCGGAGATTCACCGAGTGGCATGAGATGTCCTTCCAGTAAATATGGATGACTTTAAGATGAGGGAGGAGAAACAGATACTTACGGGGTAACGCAGATGAATTTCGTCTTCAAGTATGGCTGAATAGCTGTTGGAAATAAAAACAAAAACACAAAACTGTTATTAACCCTTCCCATTAAAACATTTGGCTAAAATTACTGACCCCAATCAAGAAATGACATGTGTACCAAGCAAAATGTGTTGTTTCTTTTAAACGGGAAAGATCCCATGGGCGTACGAGGCAATGACTTACTGCTCATAGGGTCTCCTCCCATCTCAGGCTCCGGAGCGGCTTCTGGCCGGCAGTACTTCCCGAAGGCTTCCTCTTTGGGGATTTCAGGGAAGAGGTAGACGAGCGGAGAAACCAGGATGTTGGTGGCGTCCATGATCTTGTAGCCCATGATGATCTCAGCGAAGGACATGCTGTTGAGCTGCTGCTTGGTGTAGGGCTCCACTGACTGGATCTGGGTCTTTCCTACAACACACAAGGAAGCCCAGTGTCACAACAGCAAAAACTCCAGCATCCTGAAAATGGCGCAAGACAGAAAAACACATTGACTCTCGACTTCCTCACCGTTGATGTCCTTCTCCACCCAGGTAAATGTGATGCCCCCCTCCTTGCTGCTCTCACTGAAGCGCAGCAGGAAGGTGCCAGGAGGCTTTGGACTCAGGATGGCTCTCTCCCTCTCCTTACTGATGAAGCCCATGATATACCTGTAGAAAGGCAACAAAAAGTTTTAAAAAATCATGAGCAAACTCTTAAAAGGATGGTCAACCCAGTTAAAAATGTTAATTTTATTATTTAGCATCACTCCCGAGTACTATGTTCATCATCCACCAAGATTTGAGCATTTCTAACATTCAATAACTGTAATAAAATGGAACTTTTGGGTGTTGCATTTTCTATAGTGTTACAGTTCTGGGCGTTTTCTGCCCTTTGGTCAAGCAAGGTTCACTCTACACTGGAGAGAGAGAGCAGCAGCTCCTCAGCAGCCGAACTTGATAAATTCCAAACCTTTTACACAAAACATACCTCTGTTAGTTCAATCTAGTTGTAACTAAAACATACATTGTACTGGCATGCAGAAATCCTGACTGTTAGCCAGGATTAGCCTCTGCTCTTATCAGGGCTCAATACTACTGTTGCCATAAGAGCTCAGAATATGAACTGCATGTCATGAACCCTCTCCAATATGGACGGCAGCCAGCAGCCATTCCAGTGACCGCTGGGGGAGTGTCCCCGAGTCCCGGCGGCGTTCAAGTCAAGACTGTAAACACAGCACGACCTCTCACCCTTCATTCCACAGTGCCAGGATGTACTTCTTCACCAGGTCAATAATGTTGTCCAGCCACACCCAGAAGGAGAAGCCTTTGCCAGCCATGTTTTCCTGGGAAGGGAAAGGAAAAATTAGCTCGACCTGAAGCTGCACAATGGCAGGATGGCAGACTGAATCATGAGTGATGAGTAGGTGACATACCTTGCAGAACTTGGCCCAGGTGATCTGACAGCCGGAGTAGTTGACGCAAGGCCCTGGATGCACAACAACAGCATTAATATCACACATTAACATAGGATGCAGTAAGATAATGCGAATGGACAGTCTTGAGCATCAGTGGAGACTTTCAGGCATGTCGTCTCACCTAGTAACTTCTCAGCCAGCGTGGTGAGCTGCTCGATGGTCAGGCCTCTCTTGGTGGTGGACGAGAACTGCCAGCTGAGCACCTCAGCCACCTGGTCCCACGTCCCTACTGGAGGCTTGGTGAAGAAGTTCACATTCTGCACAAAGAGACACACAAAATGTATCAAACCATCTCCTTTTTAAATCAAAGCTACAATCGAAATGTGTAGCACCAAGATTTCAGCAGCCGAGTTCAGCTACACTCCACCAGGGGGTGCTGTCTTACCTTGGGGTGGTTGGTGAGCATGTTGTACCACAGGATGGAGGCCCAGGCGTTGGGCATCTGGCAGATGTTAGAAATGACGACCACTGGCAGGGAGTGAGTCTACACCAACAGAAACAAAAGAAAACTTCAGTATGATCTATGTTTCGTTCTCTTTCCAAATCCTTTCAGAAATTGACTTTCTGCTTCTTCTAGCGTGTGTTTGTCCATTTGAGTGTTTATCCTCGTAATAGGACTTCTGGAGCAATTCCTCCCGCCTAAGTGAGGCTGATTAGAGAAGATTAAACATGAATACTCTCTCTTCACCGTTTTGCTACATCTGAACACAGACACCCGACACACAAATATGCATGAGTAACATTATCCTTTAGTTACTGTGCCAACAACATGTAAATAACCTTGGCTAATAAGCTAAAGTGTTTTTGGCTGTATTGGTGGCATGTTTACACAGACGCTGTATTGTTCCTAACCAGACAAATTCTTCCTGTGTCACAACAAGGCCAGGCTGTGGCACTGATGGTGGGGTAACTGGGGACACGTCAGTGGGTGGGTTGATGAGCACTGCAATGAATGAGGAACCTCTTTGATTACAAGCTCATCTACATGCTGTGGAGATGCCACTCTGGGGGAAGCCGTGAGCCTGGAGGTTCAGTATGATACTGACTCATTCATCTAGATTGTGTAGTTTTGCTTTCTGATTTACTGACCGAAATAGATTTTTATTACTTGATCGAGTTCTTATGTGGCATTACACTTAAGAAACTGATAATACAGAGAAACTTCTCACAGTCCATGACACTGAGAATTGATCCTCACCTCCAGATCGATCTTCAGGCCTTGGTGGTAGACCTCTGTCTCAAAGGTGATAAGGTGGAGCTCTTCTGTGACGATCAGAGAAGCCTAGAGAAAAAAAACTTTGGTCAGACCTCTATTGAATCGATAAAAATTTTACTGCATGTGTTGCTCCTGTCTATCAGAGCTCATGAAAGAAGTTCATTACATAAGTTAAAACTGTTAACTGTACAGCCTTCTACATAGAATATCTGCTCTCTCAACACGCATTACACCATGACAAGCGTTAGAAATAGTTCTCACATCGCTATTGGTCCGGCCGCCATTACCACACCTCTGCTCTCTCAGGGTCTGCAACAGACAGGAAGTCAGCAGTCAAGCAGGCTATTATCGAACAAGTTCATCATTGTCAACTATAAATTGTTTTACCTCTCTAACTCACCAAGTGTTTAAACTCAGCTGACAGGCTGCCATTGTTGGATTCCTCCATATTCATAACTTTTGTGTTGGTGCCCAGGATGTTAAACTTCCGGGACCTAAGAATATCAAGGTATGGCAGAAAGAGGGAGTTATTGACAGCCTCTACACAATATAAATGCTCAAGACTTGAAATACTGAAGAAAAGCAAGAGTAGCAAGAGCATTCTGAAAATCTTACCCTCGAATAGCAGCCACATCCCCCGATTCCCTGAAAAATAAATAGTTTAAAATCAGTGAAGTGGAACTTTCTTTGGGAGCAGAGCATGCAAGATCTTGAGCCATGTGCATGTCTCTGACTGACTCATAAAAAGTGTTAGAAACTTAGGAATAACTCACTTGTCAATGCAAACTTTAATCTTCAGCTGGTAATTGAGTTCAGGAAACTTGACCAGTAACCTGGAAAAGTAAAAGAGAAACCAATGCATACATTAGTCCTTGCCCTCCTCATTTGTATGGAATGCCCATCAGGTTTCCATTAAAGGGTATTAAATTATGTATTTGGTTGCTGCTATACACAAAGTTGCAGAAGCCTGTATCTTACCTGACTTTGTTGGTGAACTGCACTCCTGTTTTGATGACCAGTGGTCTGTCCGGATGCATGGGCATACAAGGTTGTCGTTCAACCACAAAAGCACTAGAACACAGAATGGGTTGTATTTCAGAGCGGAGTTTCCAGCAAACATCGTAATAACACCATTTGTCAAAGCTGGTGAGAACATCTAGATTACACAAAAGTGTCTGATGAATATTTAATGCGATGGAAGCCCATATCCAGGAATCTGTGGTGTCAAGCCATTAGCGAAAATGTGTTTGGGTAGATGCACAGAGGGGTTTCAACACACACCTCTTCATCAGGTTTCTGAACAAGTCCACGATCTTCTCCTCCAGGGCGGGCCGGTGCTGGATGATGGGGTCTCCTTTGTAGGACACCTTCTGCTGCAGCTCCTCCAGCTTCTTGATCTGCTGACGGATCTGGAGCTGGGACTCAGCCAGGGATGTGATCCTGGTCAGGAAATTACATTCAATTTGAGTCAAATGTCCTGGAAGAAGTAGTTACGGATCATGCCTCTAGCTGGTTATATCGACTGATTGTGAGGGTGTCAGGAGAGTGGAGCATATTACAGCAAAGAAATGCTTTAGTTTATGTCTTTCTAGATGGTGGTGGATCGCAAAAAGGAAAAGTAGGGCTGTATAATTATGGTTTAAAGGATAATCCTGATTATTTTTCTACATATTATTGATCACGATTTTTAATAATGATTATGAGTTTTGATGATTTGAGGAACAAAATGATTTTACTGCACTTTTGGCAGCTTATATCAACACCATTCACCATTTTCAGCTACAATGGACGTTCTAAATGACATTAAATGTTTCAATATTGCCGATAGGTCAATCTTATACAATTATTAACTGTGGAAACTACAATCAAGCTATCCCATCATAAGCAATTAACTGTGCAGCCTTGAGGAAAAGTTTGTTTTCCCCTGGTAGAGCTGGGTTACCATGTCTCCAGGCGGTCCAGGCAGATGTTGGGCGGTCCTCCAATACAGGCAATCTGCTGCCTCCGCTTCCAGTCAGCCAGTTCTTCGTCTGTCAGGTTCTTCTGAACAAAGTCCATGGCGGTCAGCAGGCCTCCCATCTCCGTCACAATTTGCTACAAGAGATAACCAGCATGGTGTAAATCAACCAAGATGATAATTACAGTAACGTCACTCTTTCTCCTGTAGGAGCCCCCCTCCCTCTGGAACAAGCTTCCTGCCATCGTCAAGTAATGAGACCCCGATTCGGTTTTTAAATGCAGACTTAGGACCCAGGTATTCAGCACAGGCTACAACTTTACAGGGTGCTACGTGTAGCATTTTTAAACATCAATATATCATAGTAAAATTAATTATAATTAATATAGTATATTTAGTATAATTAATATGAACAAATGAGTCCATGGTTGAGATGATTGGTAGCTTCATCTCACGCCAGTAGTTAGTACTAGTGTTTCTCAAAATTAAGGTTTCCCATTGGTTCCTCTCGCAAAGAGAATGCTGCTATTTTTCCCAAATCCGCCTCCCTGGCATCGCTCTGCATGCATTTGTTTACATTTTCCTTCAGATGATAAACATGCTGTATGAGTGAGCCTTTCACTCATTCCACTTTTTGCCACTGCAAGAAACTCTTCAAGTTTTAGCTCCATTTGCACTGGAAGAACAGCTCCCTCTTCCAGTTTTGAGACATAAAACAATCCTATTCACCATCCAATTTCCTATCAAATCTGAACCGGTGGCACACAATGTAAAATGCAGTGTAGAAGCCGGCAGAGGATGCCAATCTTGTCTGCGAAGGTCTCATTTGTTTACAGTAATTATACTAATGTCTCAAAGTTAATGTGGTAATCATTTATTATGAATCATTTATTATCTATCGTCATTTAATGTCATTTTATCAGCTACTCATTTGTTTCTCCTTTGACGATTTAAGTCTGCTACTCAAACATACATGTGGGCACAAGCACACACACGCATACCTGAACGGCCATTTCTTTGAGTTTATGATGTAGTTGTTCTTTCTTGTTTTAATTATCATTGCATTTATCTATTGTTGTGTCTTTTGTTTTCTGCAAAGCACTTCATGACAGTCCTGTGTGTTTAAGTTCCTTCAATCTGTGTTTTTGACTCGACTCACCCTCCTCAGCTGGTCCAGGGCACTGAGCATCTGTTCCAGCTGGGCCATCTTCTGTCTGGTAGCAGCTGCCTGGCTATTTCCATTCAGGTCCTGGGACAACTCTGAACAAAGACAGGCGGGACATGTCAGTGAGCCAAGAAATTGGATGCGTTTAATCTATTCCAAAAAGGTTAGGTGTCACAAAATCCTTTTATCAATGCTTATCTGAGCACAGACAAAGTTAAAATGTTTCCAATAGACCAATATCACTGCTAAACCTGCTAAAAGACTGCTAAAACCATACCTCCTTGGCTTTTCAGTGTCTTGTAATTGAAATCAAAGTCATCCTGTAGGTTCTCAAGCATTTTCATCTTCTGTTCCATATCCTGGAGAAGAACAGATGATACTTTGCATATTTATGATAAGACATATACACACATTTAAACAGCGTGACTATTCTTTATATTACATGTTTAGCCAGTGTCAATGTCATTGAAGCTCACCTGCACCCTCTTCCTGATGTCTTGGAGGTTGTGCTCCAGGATCTGCTGCTTCTCCGTCACCACCGTCCCAGTGGGATGGGCGGTCTGGCCATCCTACAGGGGAATGATAAACATGCTGATATTTAGTACGCTGCATCGCCCATCAGTGTCTATATTAATAATTAAAAGTTATGTGAGTTGGTTTGAATGCTACACCATATCAAATTCATGGACTGAAGTCTACAGATAGGGTGGTGCAGTGTTCCCTACCTGCGCAGCAGTAGTGGCTGTCTGCAGCAGCCTCTGCTCCTCCCACAGACAGCGGGCCACAATGCGGGCGATATCCATGGGCTTCTCCAAGTATTTGCTCTGCAGATGCTGCTTAATCCTGCGCAGGTTGTGCTGATAAAGTACATTATTCTCCTGCAGGAAACGGCTATACTGCTGGTCTATCTCCCCCAAGAGGTTGTGGAACACCAGTGTGGCATGCGACTCTTTACTGGCAGCGTAGGCCCTAGAGAAGGAAAAGAAAAGGTGATCAGAATACTAGTTTGGCACAAGATATGATTCATGGGGGGGAATGGCGATTTCTAATTAACTTCCAGAGTTGGCAAAGGGTCAGTTCTGACTGACTACGCAACCCAGAGAATTGTTTGGAGAAAAAAATAACAAGCCATCTCTGGATTTCTTTTCCTCTCATCTTTATTACTACTTGACAGTGTCTTCATCCAGACCGCTCATGCTGGCATAGCATGCTTAAAGTGAAACAAAGAGAAGCAAAAAGCTATGCTATCCGACAGCATCAGAATGCTTGAGATAAAATCTTCCCCTGGGCATTTGTATTTGGCAAAAGGCCTCATCTCTGAAAGCTTAACAGGTGCAAATTTGGAATATGTACAATATCCACATAATGGTGTCATGAGGAAGAAAATCGCTCTTTGTCTGGCAAGCTATTAGCAAGTCATGGTAAGTGGCTCTCTGCCAGTACATCTAGGCTATATGACTACTACTCTCCTCAAAATTACACATAGAAAATGCACCTTTGTTAGGTCTGAAGGGAGTGGAGGATAAATGCAATTTAATGAAAAGATAACAATTTTATCCAACGGTTAAAACAAAATGTTTTAATATTTCTTTACGATACCCACCAGTCCTGGCTCTCGATCCAGGGGGCAAGGAACTGTCGCAGCTCCATGGGGAAACTGTCGCTGTACAGGTGGTAGAGCTGCTCCAGATACCTGGTCTCCAGCTGCTGTAACTGGTTCCACTGCGCCATCCTGACTTGCGCCTCGTCAGCCCTGCACAATCAGAGGTAGGCAATAACATGAAGAAAATAACATGCCCATAGGATGTCTTCAGGCATTACAAACCACAGCGCAACATGTCTTACTAGAATAACTATCACACTGGCCAAAGAGAAACAGCTAGCTGTCAGGTTTTGCCTGCTTTCACAGGAAACTTCAAAAGCCAAGGAGAAAACGATGACAGGCTGACGGGAGGCCTCCTATTTAGCACAGTAACTTCCTGTTCAACGAAACACACCGCCTCCTCCAAGAAATATACAACATGAACCGCTGTCACCTCGATAAGCAGATAGGAGTCAATGCTCTTTGGCTGAGCTTTATTCACTAGAAACAATGAAGAGCACGCTGACTTTTCTTTTCTTGGTTGTTGTTGATGAGGAAAAGCTATGCTAGGTATAGATTTGAAATACTATAGACTTCTTTTTATTTTTTATTTAAACTTTATTTAACCAGGCAAGTCATTAAGAACAAATTCTTATTTACAATTGCGACTTCTGAGCACAAGAGGGTTTGCTTATTTTTATTTTTTATTTGTATTTTTATAATATAGACCATTATTCTGAGGAACACAATGCTACTTGGATAATATACTCTCATTTAATCCTCACTCAACTGCTTTCAGAGACAATTGTTGTCTATCAGCCCCAAATGGCAGCATCTGCCAACCCTCTCATCTTACCAACAGCAGGCTGTATCGTTCCCTAGAGGCTCCAGACTAACAATGATCACAGACACTGAGGAAGCCCAACAGAGAAATGTCTCCTCTAGCCTTCATATAAAATGGCAGAGTACATTTTTTCAACTGAAGCCTCTCACTAACCCGATCTTTTATTGTTGCATTATGGCCTAAACTCTGAAGTGTTCACTTGTACAATAACTTTGCATGATGATGAGTCAGACATACTGAAACTAGATTAAAAAAAAACTAGAATCAGTGCTTTCTGTTTCCTAAAGCAACACCAAAAGACTTTTAAAGGTACACCTTTGACAATGCTAGAAAAAAACCCCAACTGATTATTTGCATTAGTGCTGAATCTACACCTATGTCCATGTCTCAGTGTCAGTCATGCTGTGGGCTACTTGATGAATTATTTTGTGTACATTACTATTTATTATTTATCTTATTATTATCTTTATTATTATCTATTCTTCAGGTTTCATCCAAATCATGGCACTGGGTCAAAGCAACCACAAGTATTTAGTCATAACAGTGAATTCTCAATGACATCACACATGGTGAGGGTTTTTTTTTTTTTTAGGGACATAAATCCTCTCACAAACGTGGCACAGTTCCCATCTGATCCCCCTTCCTCTTTCACCGATATATATGAAACAGGTACATCTCTGCAGTGTAAATTTCTGTGCATGTAGAAACCATAAGAGGATCGCAGCACAGAGCAGCTGAGTCATCATCATATGTGCTAGACTACTTTCCTTTCAGTTTTCACCATCTGAATTACTTGCTTCTGCTATTATACAACAATTTTCATTTGGCAGCGTTACTTCTGCTAAAAGAGCTCGCAATGGATCCATAATTACAAACAGTATCTCAATGTATTATTATTTCTATGATAAACTGTAGGCTACCAGACTAGCCAAAGACAAATGGAGGCCAACAGGCTCGTAAAACGTCAGTTGTGAAACTTCCTTGTGCAATGTGACCCATATAGGGTAATATATTTCCACTATCTATCATGTCTTCTTCCTATGTATTGTGCAAAAACCTACTGACCCATAAACTCATCACCAAAAACCAACTGGTTGGACTGCGCTGCTAAATGGCAGAGACCCTCTGTGATAACTCAGCAGGATTATCAATAACACAGCTGTACAGTCACAGAAGTACCACAAAACCATTTTATTATTATTATATGTAGGCTAGTAGTAGTATTAGCATATGTCTGTTGGTTCCTGATGTGACAAATATAATTGCTTCATACCACACCAATCCTAACAACCAATCAGTCTCATCAAAGCTCATTTGGATGTAGAAGCTCAAACAAAGCTATTGTCAATTAAGCAGCTCCTAAATTTGTCTCTAGGTGATATATTACAGATTAGAGCCTTGGTAGATACTTGGGAGAGATGTGTGCATTCACTGATACGGTTCAAAGTGTGTAAGGTAGATATTTCATAATGTGAACTGTGTATCTTTGTCTGACTCCAGTCCATCCATAATTTTGGAGTCTCCAGAGTGTTGAAAGTCTCTCTAAAGGTCAGAGAGGAGGAATGACTGTAGGAACCTGACTTTTGACGTGAAACCTGCCAGGCCAGACATGTGTGTGCTGCTGGCCCAGTTTCCAAAGCTCACAGGTCATGTTCAACTGACACTAAAGTACAAAGTGATTCCTGAAAACATGCCATTGGTATACCTGGAAGTATTTCCTTGAAAAAACAATAACCATGCCAAGTTTTCACTTTAATGGCCACTGCATCAAATGTCATGCTGATGCCAAGAAAAATAGTCCAGTGTATACAGCTGAACAAGGTAGTTATCTACTTCATGAGGTGACAACAGTGTAGTAAACAAAACACCATTTCACTATGACTAGACAACAGCATGGCTGAACTAAAGGTAATGTTTTGAAAATTCAATCTGATGCTGCCATGAAAGAAAAAACACCAAAAAAAAAAGAGGATTCCTCCACTAAACCCTGACTGAGAAATGTTTGGGACCCACTTCTGAGTTAAATCTGTGAGTGTGTGTCAGGGTCAGAGAAATTAAAATGGAATAAAAGATGAAATCCAGGTGCACGGTGTCAGACATGTTGGCCTGCAGCTGGGAAGAAGATGGGCGTGACAAATAAAGACAAACATAAAACAATGACCTATATTCCACTGCGTCCAGTGTAGCATGGCAGCCACGTTTACTTTGATATTCAGCAGTTTGAGCTACACCTTAGCCGTATTAGACAACTGATAAAAGTGTGCTGGGTCATCATAAAATCATCCACATCATCAAATAGAAAAACACGAAGAGACCAGGCATCTTTGGCACAAGTGACAAATCGTGTCAGAACCCATACGGCCCGAGCAAAACGGTATATCTCTATATATGAAGATAGGTAATAAAACTTTAATCACTTATGTAACCGTGACGTAGGAGGGGGATTCTCTAATATGAGTGTTCACACGCTGCTGCAATCACAATTCACGTTACACCACGAATAACTGAACTAGCAATACATCATTGTAACATACTGCGCAATTATATTGATGTAACATCCTTTGCCTCAGGTCCGAAATGGGAAATAAACGTTAAAAGCAGAAACAAGAAAACGATAACTTTATAACCGCTTACCTGGCTCGTCGCTGCTACTTTGGAAAGTTTGTCAGGAAAAATATGATAGCTGTCAATATCGGAAAATCTCTGACAAAAGCAGCCGATGAGTATTTCGCCGAAACTAAAAAAAAAAACACGACAAGAGCGAGGGAGATGACTCAATAAGAAAGCAACAATGTCTCTCCTCGCCGACACGGAGACCACTTCTCTAAAGCTCACACAGAAGGTGTTTTTTTTTTTTTTTTTTTTCAACCCATCCCCTGCCCTGCACTGCAGCCGATCCAGCCAGACAAACTCCATGAATTGGTTTATTGACACGCCAGGAAGCCAATAGTAGTCGGGATCTTCCCCACTAGCCAATCAGAGTGGAGCATATCACCCGGAGAGGCGGGGCGTAGAGGCAAAGGTTGGTTGAGCGCGTCGTGTTTACTGCTGTCGCAACTGCGCTGTTCCCCCACGGCAGCCCTCCCTTCCCCGGGACGTGAGGGGAAGCCCGCGTTCCTATTGGCGACGGAGGGAGGGGGTTCTCCTCGACGGAACAGCCAGCCTGGAAGTCATCTGAATTACTGGCAGCAGCTACGTCATCAAGAGTTTAATAACACCAATACAGTATTGACCTACTCTTAATCAGTATTCCTGTCGCTGCTCTACCCAAGGCTGTAGGTGGACCGTATAAAAAAAAAAAAAACTTCACTTCACATTAGCAAATTGGAAATAAAACAACAACTTGTGGATCATATACGTCGACATCAATTAGTTTATGTGGTGGGAAATGTAATTAATGGGAATACCATGACATCCAGACCAGTGGGTGATCTTCATAAGGCAAACAACCACCAATATACACAAAAGTCAATGATGTTTTCAGTTTTTATAAAATCCGTAATTTCCATATAACCCAAAGGACATCAGTTTGATACTACATATTATGATAAAATCATTATAATATTCCTTTTACTACGACAAAGGTGTGTGAATAGGAAAGTTGGCGTTCAAGTAATCAGGCACACTTGTAAATAAAATGTTAAATTTAAGGGTGAAGGCCACGTAAGATCAAAATAATTACCAGTATATGTAATTCAGGAAGCTTTTATTTATTTATATAGCAGTGGTTAGGGGAAAGAGACCTTAAAGTCAACACAAAAAGCAAGCTTCATTATTTGAGTATGAACTAGTAACACAGAGAGCAAATTATGTGTCACGTTTTCTGTTTGTGGATGTGTGGACATCTCATTGCAGTACAATGTTGACAATGTTTTGCTTGATCTGCCCCCCACGGTTCTAGCAGGCCAGCTCACTTTTTAATAGCCAGTAGCTTACAACAGGGCAAAATGCACATGATAGGATAGCTTTTGTAAAAACAGGAACAGAGCACTGAGAAGAAGCGATTAGTGTTTGATATGTAATGCAAATGCAGATTTTACTCACCTGAAATTCAATACAAAATAAGCTTAAATGATGCCACAGACCTGTTGTTGATTTCTTTGTTCTTTTCTGTCTTTGTAATTGTCGTCGGATGCTGTTTCACCAAAACATCTAAACAGCATTTGGAGATGTGTGGTTCCACTACTATTCTGAGTGTGTGTACTCCCCCCCCCCCCCCCCCCAACTCATATACGCATCAGTGTGAACATACTGTACACACATAGCCCACACCCACACACACACAGATATGTCCTCTCCCTTTGCTCTGTCCTTTGTTCAGCACTCAGAGGGAGCACTCTCCTTAATCACATTCCCCCAGCCAATTGATTATCCTAATGGCGTCCCATGCTGCACAGCGGGCCTCTGCCTGCCCACACCACATCAAGGTCAGACACACTGGGCTCTAGGGAGAGAGGAGGAAGCCGTACGTTTGCCCTCTTCCTGCCCTGAGCCCTTTGTCCCTCTGCTGTTTGAAGATGGAGGACGGCCTCGATGGGTTGAATAATGACACTCCAGTCATCACAGCTTCCTGAATGGAGCTATTTAACTGAGCTGTCAGGCCTCTATGAGTGTCTTCTGTACACTGATAATTATGGTCAGACGGCTGTACACGTTTCTCTTTACGTTAGAAAGAAAAGGACAAAAAAAATCTGATGAAATGCTTTTAATGCATTCAAAAATGAACATGTCTTAGTACTTGGTTTTCAGCAGCATTCATTCATGGCTTGCTACGGATTAAAAGCATTGAAAGTTATTTTTTGCGAGTGTGGACATTCCTTCTGTTCTTCCGAGGACGTACATGAGATTGCACCTGGTCTCTGCAAACAAGATTTTTGTTCCTGCGCTCTGACATTTATTAAAGTGCCGTGCCATCCATAACACCTGGCAGCGTGCTGTCTCAATTCAATAACATTTAGTATGACATTTACATTTCCACGTGTGACGTAGACCGTCATTAAACCGTCATCTGGTCCTGAAATATACTTCAGGGTTTTCAGACTGTCATTTTTCCGCCTGCAATTACCTTGGAAAATTTAATGGGGCTGTGCAAATGTGCTGTGATGAGCTGTGACCATGGTGACACTGTCAATCTTCTTCCCCTCTGTGCAGCAGTGTGCTATGTGGCACTTAGTGTATACAGCATGTCCAACGCTTGTGACAGGGTGAATAGACATCCAAACATCTTACAGGAAATAACATTCAAAATGTGTTTTTTTCTACTAATGTTATCAAGCATGCATAGTGAAGAAACACAGTAGCAAAGGTTACATTCTAAGTTTCATTGGCATCGATCTTTGGCATTGGATCGAATTTTGGATGAATCTCAGATTAGAGATCAGCTCCAGACAAGGATCCTGGATCAGAAGAGAGAGCTATTTCCACACATAGTAATATAGTACAACTTAAACCTCAATAAAGGATGTTGAGGTGATCTTTTCTCCCAAGTCTTCATGATCCTTCATCCTTCTCTTTTTTTGAAAGCACAAAAAAAAAAAAATCATGAAAAAAATTACCTCTTTCGGTTTCATTGTCATAACAGTAGTTTCAATTATCTGTCATGGGTTGTTCTGTTGAATTTTGTGATATTTCAAAAGCGAAATTAATAGAAGCAAACCTTTCATTCATTGCTATAATTTCAGATAACAGACGTTGTACTCTTATTTTCAGTCATCCACGCCTCAGTCTTTAATATGTGACAAACTTTCCATCATAACATTTGGCACAATGGCTGAGTGAGCTGAGCCCACGTTGGCAGTAAAAAGCTTTATGATCTAATGTCAAACTGTTGAGACTGCATGTCTGGTTCATGTTTTTGTAAACTCTTCAGTCGAGGGAAAGACACTCACTAAGTCCATTCCCATTTGTCTCTTCTTCTCCTGCCTCTTCTTTATTTCTTTTATAGGCCTAAACGCTGTCTACTCGTTCTTTCATTTCATTCAGTCTTGCACATTGCATGACCACAAACCATCGATTACATTACAAACCTTGCTAGCAACCTTCTGTTACCATACCTATTGATGCATATCTTACAAGGCAAATATTGTACATACATCTCAATAGCAAAAACTATTTATACCTTTTTCCTTGTGGCACTCGTCAAGGGTTCCTACATTTTAGAAACCAACAAAATTCTACAAACAGCAAATACGCTAGACCTCCAGATCTAGCATAGTAGTTCTAGCATAGATTTTCAGTGAGTGATCACAGTCACTCACTGAAAACCTAAAAAGCTGAGAAAATAAATCAGGAATAAGAGGAACAGCCTGCAGCATGTTGCAAAAACTAGCTTTGTTTGTTTTGTTTTTTTTTATTTCTATGCTAAAGAGGAGCAAATATCAAAGTTAAAAGTCATCCCTGTTGGGTAAGATAAAAAGAAAACAGAAAACAAATGAGACGCCATTGATTGTGATGACGTCCATAAAGTCCCTATAACTAATATCGTGTCCTTGTGATTAGAATAATTCACCGATTACTCCCTCCCCCTCTTCATCCTTCCATCGCACCCTTCCTCAAATCACAGCAGCGCGGAGCCGGGCCGGTCTACTCGCTGCGGGCCTTCTTTAGGTGGTCTGTCTCCACCAGGACCAGCGGAGAGTCCTCGGCCACCTCCAGCAGAGCCTCCATCTCTGGGCTGTCTACGCTCACCAGCTCGCCCTCCTCCACCTCCACGTGCACGCCCAGCCCGTCCTCCTCTCCCGCCGGCAGGCCGCTCTCGGTCTCGGCCACCTCCACCATCTCTGTGTTCTGCACCACCTCCTCCTCCCCGTCCCGGATCTTCTTCACGTGGAAGGTGAAGGGGGGCACGCGGTACACGGTCGTCTTGGAGCGAGCGTAGACCGTGTGGTCGGGGGTCAGGGACTTCTTCACCTTGTCTTTGGAGGTCTTCATCTTCGCCTTGCGCTCCATGTTGGGGGTCATGCGGGAGCCGAGCTTGCCCATCTTCTTCTCCAGGCTGTGCTTGGTCTTCTCCAGGTTGTCGCGGGTCCTCTGTCTCGTCTTCTCCAGGTTCTCGCGGGTCCTCTGCTTGGTCTTCTCCAAGTTCTCCCTGGTCTTTAGCTTGGTCTTCTCCATCTTCTCTTTGGAGAAGGCTTTCTTTATGTTGTCCACGCGCTGCTTGCTGGTGCGCTTGATGCGCTGGGCGCGAGACTCCTCGATGATCTCCTCGATCTCCACCTCCTCGTCTGAGTCGAGGCCGGCGTGGAGCTCCTCTCCTCCCTCCTCGGGGATCTGCTCCAGGCCCTCCACTGCTCCTTCAGCCACTGTCTCTGCCGCCTTGGACTTGGAAGCTTTCGGTGCCTTCATGTGATCCTGCGGTGATACAAGAGGGACAGAGGGAAAGGTTAGGAAAAATAGGAGAAATGTGTAGCCACATAGCAGCGTTAGCCTGCAAATCAGTGAGTGGAAGATGTATTAAGGTCTCTTTTAGGCAGAGCAGTTCATTACAAGTAGGATCTGATAGAGATTTCATTTACATTGTCATTTTCCCATTATATTAAGGAAACACAGTGTATTAATTGAATCAGATATTTAATTTGACATTTGCTGTGATATAGGCTATTCATTCATATAAAAAACTAAATGTACTCCATGGTGATCTGCTGATGGACTTTGGGTTGGAAATGAAATTGGAAACACGTATGCATGATACATCACTCATTTATGTGGCATCTACTTGTCCATAAAAGACAAAAAAAAAAAAAAAACAGAGTTCACTGTTGGCAGCTATTGTGTAGAGGGTAGTGTAGAGTGCCATCTAGTGGTGAAGCTGTTGGACCAAGCTGTTACCAACCGAGCCACTGGAGGCTACACAGTCATTTCACAACATTCTTAATATATGAGAACTGAGACTAGTGTGGTTGAATATATTGTAAAGCACATCTTCCAAATGATCCTAAAGCTATGGAGCGTTAAACAAAGCCTGCCATATGTGAGTTTATAGTCATACTGAAACTTAAGCCAACTTAGCCACAGATGCATTTCCTGCCATTTCTCTATCGTTTCTACAAAACTCACAGTCAGACACTTGCTTGGAGGTGACTAATACATAATCTAAAAGTCAACCAAAGGGTAGCCCTAAATTTTCAGAATGGTTTCATGCAAAAGCATTTCAGACAAAAACCTAGAGTATAACCGCTAAATACGAATTTTAAATGTATTTTAAAGCTGTAGGAAAAGGTTTAGTCATAGTAAACCTTTGAGATAAAGGATGTGTGATTTTGAGCTATGGAGAGAAATTGCAAAAGGTTTATTTTCTAGCTGCAAGTAAAAAAAAAAAAATAAATACTCAAAAAACCCTGCATATACATCCATTTCTGACTAAGATAATTCTACCTTTCAGAATTCACAACCCTGCTTTCCTTTCACTGCAAAGACTTATGTGGTTAGTACAAAAGAAGTTTCACTTTAGACAAATACGTGTACATCTCTCAGTCTCAGTCTCACTCAGCAGAAAATTATCTATGTAAATACAGAAGTAGCCTATACATCTGTCTCTGTGTAAAAAAAAGTCTACTTTTTGCCAGTCAGGAATCTTCTGTTTCACTGTACGGTAGTAAAGCAGCCCTAAATTGCAGAACCAATAGTCATATCATTACACTTTTACTTCCCCCTAGTGTTTTACCTCCCCCTTGTGGGAAAAAGGGGCTATAATTTCACACTGCACACACAGTGGCCAGAAATCTGTTTTCCCATGAAGAAGACAGATGTCTCCACTCTGTGCAGTTAATGAACTTCTTTAAACAACCAAGTGAGGAAAACTTATCTCCATCTGCTATCAGTTTTCCATTGACTGCTGCCATTCTGACAGCTGCCTCATTCAGCGCTGCAGCAACAGTAATATTTCCACAATATTAGGCAGGATGCTATCAGTGCGGTGCCAGATATCCACAGAGGGAGGAGGAGTAATGCTAAGAATGTTTTCCCTCCTACTGTCCCGTCTTAATCCCAGACAGCATGTCTTTTACCCCCAGAGAGAGATCTGCAGTCCCACCGCAGCACACCTCGCCATTATCTTTCCCTAAAATATCACAGCTTCTCTTTTCATGTGAAGCTTTATCTTTCACCATCACTGTATACAGTCATTGCTGGAATATTGGAAAACAAGCACAAGTGTTTCCATGGGACCGAGTGAGTCACCATGCCCTTTCTCCTGCAGATGCCAGCCCCATAATGTGAATTAGGGTTTTGACTGATATGGGTTTCTAAAAGCTGATACCACAATTTTTGCATTGAAGCTGTTGATCGCCTATATTTTGGGCTGATTTTCAATATCTTTGACCATTTTTATAACCCCAAAATGACAAGAATTAAATTTTGTACTTGTTAGGGTGGAAAAGTCTCTGAAACTGCATATAGACCGTCATGGGACACTAAAACCTCCATTGCAACTAATAACATAATTGCTCTTTGAAGCATCTCACCTGTTCAATGACAGTGGAAACTCAGAGATAGATTACTACCTTTAAATGAACACTTAATTCACCAAGAAAATACAGAACAATTAAATTAAAAAAATGAAAATTCTTGACTAGCAGCTGAACTCGCCCTGTGCAAAGTGAAATAAAGGCGTCCAGTGAGAGAACCAGTGAGCCGGCCTGTAATGGGGAGCTGTTCAGTTGAGCGGAGGTGTGTGTTTGATGCCTGCGTGTGTGTGACCATCTTTCAGCAGCATAGGGGTGTGTGAGATTGGGATCATGGTGCGAATAATGGTACATATTGGCAGCAGGGAGTGGACAATTCACAACCTGATTTTTAGCTTTGCTGTAACAGAAAAAACATCAAAACACTTTATTTAAACACAAAACAATGTGTCCACCCTTCATTAGGGTTCCTACTGGCCTTGAAAACCCCTGAACGTTTTTGCAGTTGAATGGATGGCCTTGAAAGTACCTGAAATTAAAATATAGCACCCAAATTCATCAATATGCCTCAGCTTGCTCCTAGCATCAACACTGCACTTCCTGCAGGAAAACCACATGATGCATATTTGCTTTGATAGAGCAGCAGTTTTTAAAATGTTGTTGACAGAGGGAGGCTTGACTGGCCCGCAGGAGATGGATTCAGTTCAAATTGATACACTGCTGGCTGATAAAAAAAAAATCTGTTCCTCACCATAAGGTTTAACAGCAGAGCTATTCATCAGGAGTATTGTCAAAACAAACAGTTTAATAAGGCAGCAATGACCTGTCAACTTAATCACCATCGCACGTCACCGGATGAGATTTATGCATCACCTCTGACACATGAAAGTATCTTAATCTTCACATCTCATTTGAAGCGTAATCACTCTTCCTTCCCCCCACCTTGCCGTCACCTCAAATTAGAGCATGCCTTGTTCTCCTCTCTCTGGGTGTGCTTTTCTGCAACACCCCTGCCCCTCCCACCTCGTTTGACACAATCTAGGCATACATCCACTCCAGCCTCCATTTGTTGCATTTTAATTCAAATATGGGCCCTGAAATGTGGTTATTCCATAGGAGAGGCCTTTTACAATGGACTCAGTAGCCCAACATACAGGGAGTGTGAGGGGTACAATAGATTGACTATGCATTTATGTAAAAGGGGCAGGAAAAGGGTGCTTATGCATATAGGGGCAGCGTGTGTGTGTGTGTGTGTGTGTATGTGTATGTGTGTGTGTTTTAGGAGATGTCAAGAAATATAGACATATAAAGAAGTCTACTATCAAAAACAATAAACCTTAATGAGTCATTTAGTCTAGTATTGAGTCTTAAAAGTTTGTTTTTTCCTTAAAGCAAGTGAAAAAATTATGTGAGATAATTTCTCTTGTTTTCAGTACAGTTCCACCTGTTTTGAGAATCTTCCTGAAACAAGCAACAATATGTTCAAATGAGGCTGATCACTCCAGGATCAAGACGATGTCGCTTGATTCAAGAAAACTGTTGAGACAAGTTAATTTGCATTTGAAAGTAATTATTTCACCCCACTGGCATATTGTTTTACTTGTCTTAATGGAAATAAGATAAGAGAAGTACTGGACTAAATGACTTGTTAAGATAGATATTTTTTGTGTAGACACATGAGTGACTTGTTGCATATATATAAAAAATGGGATTTTATGACTGTTGTTGGACATCAAACGTGTCCAAACGTGTAATATATTTTTTTTCCAAAAGGTAGACACCTGTCAGATCACATGTGAGCAGTGTATCTCCTCAGGCAGGTCAAATATTGCCACATGATCCTATCATAAAATGGACCTTGCTTCCTTATCTGGCCTGTGAATGGCGTGCGGGACCGGCCAGCCCGCTCTGTATGGGTTTATTTTGGGCTGGCCTTTCCCTCTCTCTGGATTCCATCTACCATTCTCTGGCTTCTGGCCACTGCAGCTTTCAACCCCCCACCCTCCCCCCAACCCACAACACCCCGCCCCTCTGCAGGGCAACAGATAAACACAGGGCTCTGTCGCCGTGGCAACCACCTCCAGCAAATATCGTCCCTGGTGGGCGGTGAAGTTTAGCTGGATAAACAGCTGACATCTCTACAACAATACACCTCAGCTGCAGCGGGCAGATTACAACTAAAATAAATACTGCAACTGCTCTGCGATCTATGCTGTGTGTCACACACAGGGTGAGGCGAGGTGAGGCTGAAATGCTCATGTGAGAGACGTGTTTGAATGGACGGAGGCTTTATCTTTACGCATAGACGTTACATTACATCACATTACATTACATTACGTCATTTAGCAGACGCTTTTGTCCAAAGCAACTTACAATAGTACATTTTGTCAACAGTAGTGAAACCAACTGTGCATCACAGTCTTCATCAGCTAAGACTTTTAATAGGAATAAGTAGCATTCATTGATTTTTTTTTTTTTTTTAAGTTTAAGAAGGGTTACAAGATAGGTTAGTTCAGTTAGGGTCCAGGTGTAACCTGCAGAGATGTGTCTTTAGTCTCCACCGAAAGATGGGCAGTGATTCGGCCTTGTTGACAGAAGGGGGGAGCTCGTTCCACCATTGTGGCGCCAGGGATGAGAAGAGTCACGACTGGCATGAGCAACTTCTGAGCCCACGTAGCGATGGAGGGGCGAGGCGACCTGCAAGGGTGGAGGAGCGGAGGGAGCGAGGCGAGGTTTGGAACCTGACCATAGATTGCAGATGGGGGGGGGCAGTCTGATGTACTGCCCTGTAGGCGAGTACCAGTGTCTTGAATTTGATGCGTGCAGAGATGGGAAGCCAGTGAAGCGACCAGAAGAGGGGAGTGACGTGAGAGAATTTTGGTTGGTTGAACACCAGACGGGCTGCAGCATTCTGAATGCACTGTAAAGGTCTGATGGCAGAGGCAGGTAGCCCGGCCAGAAGAACGTTGCAGTAGTCCAGGCGGGAGATGACAAGGAGTTTTGCTGCTTCCCTCATAAGGAACGGGTGAATTTTGCGGATGTTGTGGAGGGAGAACCTACAGGAGCGGGTTGCCGCTGCAATGTAGGCAGAGCAGGACAGCTGGTCATCCAGGATCACCCCGAGGTTCTTGGCAGTCTGAGAGGGTACCACAGTAGTGTTGTCAATGGAGATGGAGAGGTCTGTGAGAGGGCAATCTTTCCCTGGGCGAAACAGTAGCTCCGTCTTTTCAAGATTGAGTTTGAGGTGGTGCACAGACATCCAAGCACTGATGTCTTTGAGACATGCGGAAAAGCGTCCATCAATTTGTGTATCTGAGGGGGGGAAGGAGAGGTAGAGTTGAGTGTCGTTGGCATAACAGTGATAGGAGAAGCCATAAGAGGAGATCACATGGCCAAGGGATTTAGTATAGAGAGAGAATAGCATGAGCTCCAGGACTGAGCCCTGAGGGACACCGGTGTTACAAGTGCAGGGTCTGGACAGAGATCCCCTCCATGAGACCTGATCAGAGCGGCTAGACAGATAGGATGCGAACAAGGAGTGTGCAGATCCAGTGATTCCCAGTTCAGATAGGATGGACAGAAGGATTTGGTGGTCAACTGTATCAAAAGCACCAGACAAGTCAAGAAGGACAAGGACAGAGGAGAGGGATGAAGCCCTGGCAGTGTGCAGGGCCTCTGACAGCAAGGAGACACTGTAGAAGTCCCACTGTTCTGAACTGCGTCTCATCTAGTTATAGTCCCCCCCCCCCCTTGGGAAGAACTGTTTGTCTTCCTTTTAGATGTCAGAAACTGTAAGGACTGAGGTGGTAACTGGCTATTTGATAGACACATATGCCTATGCAGTTCTACTTCTCACCATTTTAAAATCAATAAGCTGCAGTTGCCTCTGCAGCACTAATGTAAGGTAGAAGCAGGATAAGCGGCTACAATAGCTACCACTGTATTATCGTTAAATAAGCAAGAAACTGTGCTGAATTTATCATTTTGCCTCCAGCAATCTACCTCATCAAAAGGATTGTGGAATCTATTATGAAGAAACAAGGTCGGCTATCCAACACAATATAACCAGTAATGTTATCCAGTAACATTTTCCCAAAGATGGCATCGGAGTGATGTAATGTGATGATGGATCCGCCCCAGAACAATGCTGAATAGGACTAGTACAAAAAGTCCTGAAAAGTGAGCAGATTTTTGACTAAACCTAGATGATGATTCAAAAACAAACCCACATACAGCACACACAGATATGAACTCACATGTACATACACAGAAACACACACACACACACACTGCTGTTGACCGTCCAAGCAGCTGGACGGGAGCTTTAATCGGACAGATCGACGGCTGACCTGATCTGTCCCCCAGCTGCCAAATCCTGTCTGCTGCTGCGGGGCGAGGGAGGCTGGTGGGACAGGAAGGTAGTAGAGGACGCATAAAATGTAATATATTTTTAGAAAAGTGTCTCCCTTGAAATTTTTTTTATCTCAGTGGGAATTACCTGGTTAAATAAAGGTTGAATAAAAAATACTGTGGAAAAGACTACCTTACTGTATACATGCACAAGTATGCATGTGTAGCCTATGCATGCTTGCACATGTGCAACTACCCACACACCCACACTCATACCCACACTCTCATACCCACACTCTCTCACAAACACACACACACACACACACACACACACAGCAAGTGCAGGGCATGCTGGGAACAGCTGAAGTCATACAAAACAGGACATCATGGTTCAGGACTTGCTCTACCTGACGAAAGGCATTTGTGATCAAAGTCTTTAAGGTCAATACAAAACTGACCAAGCAATCTAGTTTGGATCTTCTCTTTCTGGGTAAATCTAATCTAAAATAGAAGAAAAACAAAGTATAGCCGACTACTCATGACTCAGGGTCTTGTTTAGTGAACTCCAACGACTCAAAATTGGCATGTTTTGGGGTAAGACATTATATTGGTCAAAATTAGGCATCATAAAGGCGTCATTTTTTACCTATCATATTGTCAAGTCAAGAAGGCTTGACAAGATGATATGGTGAAAACATTAATTTTAAAACTGCTGCTGTATCAATGCAAATATCCATCATTAAGAAAATAAAATACTTTCAAGGCCATCCATCCACTTTCAAAAACTTTTCAGGCCTTGTTTTATTTTTCTCAAATCCACAAACTTTTACAGATTTTCGAAGTTTGTGGGAATCCTGATGACGCTCCTCGCATCCTAGAGTGTAGACGTTGCATGTCAGGCACTGAGTTGTTTACTTCCTCAAAACTTAACTCAGTCCTCTGTTAATCAGCCTCGGTGATGACTAGACACCAACACGCCCTGTTTGGGTGCCGCTGCATGATTACAGTCATGGACAAGAGGAACTGTGGTTGAGCAGCAGCAACAATAAGAGTCAGAGCAGAGAGAGAGAGAGTGAGGAGGGAGATGGAAAGTCCATTAGTGTCCCTGTGTTACCTTCCTCTCTCCTCCCACTCGCCAGCTATGGAAAAGTCTGCTCTGTGTGCGTGTGTGTGTGTGTGTGTGTGTGTGTGTGTGTGTGTGTGACAGGTACCAGGGGAATGGTGGCTGAGTGTGTGTGTGTGTCCTCCTCAATGAGAGTGTTGAATGAGGAGTTCTGTTGGTAATGTTACTTGCTTTCCTCCAAGAGTGGCCTGAATCATACCTCATGGAAAATTTGGCAGACTTTGAGCTGTGTGTGTATGTGTGTGTGTGTGTGTATGTGTGTGTGTGTGTGTGTGTGTGTGTGTGTGTTTTGCCCGGACAAGCCAACAACTGTCTGACCCTTCTCTCAAAAAGGAGGCACTACCCCGGAGGCGCTATTAAAATATCCCAGCAGCCTTAGGGGCAGGAGCTTGGTAAACAACTAAGACTAAAACCTATTGAGGAAAAGGAGGAGAGACAGAAAGGTAAGACGGACAGACAGACAGACGAGAAAAGATGATAAAAGGCAGAAGATGAAAAAAGACAGGCACGTTTAATCACCACCTGTAAGAGATCTTTTCATATCTGTGTTGCCTCCTGCTTTGGGGCAAATTCACTCATTAAATCTCCAAATCGGCACTGTTATACGTAAAAAACTCATATCTCCAAAATGGCAGCTTTTGAAGAACTAAGAAAAACAGCCTTGTTTTTAGCTTGACCACTATGTATTTCTGAGTTTATCCAAGGAGGTTTTGAAAGGGTTTCATCAGCCCAGGGTCCGTAGAATTTTAACAGAGAACCATGTAATTCCTTCAATGGAAGTTAAAACATGAAAATCACCAAAATTGGAATGACGAGGTTTTCACATGACGACAGCGTTTTTAGTTTGTTTAATTCTTATCAGAGGCAGAATGTTCTCCCTCTGAGTCATACAAGGGCTCAGGGGATCGTATAACTACCAGCTGTTACCAAGGACAACAGAGCAAACAGTGGTCCCAATCAGCACTATATAGAGACACAGCAGCTTTGACTAAAGCCACTGGCATCTATCTTTCTCCATCCCCTCTCTCTCCCACTCTCTCTCTCTCTCTCTCCCTCTCTCTCCCATCACAGTGAGCCACTACCTACTGATACAAAGCCATACAGTAATCATCCCTGTCCAGTATTTTTGCTTTATTACTCAAATGTGTAGTCAACGCCAGCCATTAGCGGCATGAATAAAATAACCAAATGACTATGAAGGCATGTGACTTCAAAAATTACATGTGAGTTCATAATCATGGCAGATACGGGAATGACTGTTGTTAATAAGGTGGTAGTGATTTCAAATTGCTGGGTTTCAAGCACACTCAAAAATGACTGAATGAATGTTGATTGCTTGATGTGTTTTTCCATGGCAACCCCTTTTAAGAGTGAAGTGGTTCTGCAAGTTTCATTTTGTGGTGTGGTTGTAAAAGCGTGAATAACATTAATATTAACGTGAGGAAATTCATGTGGCAAATCTTGATGCTTGCATGACCTTCCAAGTATCCAGTCAGCTTCACCAGAACAGAGGTCTCATAGGTAAGATGGGCTGGGTAGGTTACTTTAAAAATGTATTTCATTACTGCTTATCTCATCAAAATTATAATCAGTAACATAATCCAAGCGATTACCCAAACTCAGTAATGTATTCTGGTTACTTTCAGATTACTTTGCCTTATTTGAGGTATAAAGCAAGAGATGAGAAAGAATGAAAAATGACAAAGTTCAGGAAATATATTTCATTTTGCCTACAAACACACATTTTCTTCTGTGCCACATTTTATAAAGAGGTACGCCTGCCTCCATTTAAATGGAGTTTCTTCCTTTCACTGTAAAATTATTTCCAGAAGTAATCCTCTAATTTTTCACAAGTATCTGTAATCACAATACATAATTTTTTTAGGTACTGTAACAAAATACAGTCATATGTCTTTTTTGTTTTTGTTTGTTTTTTTGTATTTAGAATACATAACACCATTACAAGTATTATGTTACTACCCAACCCTGCTGGTGTGGTAGGCAGTGTAGCAAGGTTGATCTTATTTATAACCTAATCCATGCTGCAGTTAACATTCATGATCATGATCCACCTACATGTACAGACCAGACACTCACTCACTCATTCACTCACTCACTCACTCACTCACTCACTCAGTCTCTCACTCACTCACTCACTCACATACACACACACACCATTCCTTTTGAGGCAGTGTGATGAAAGGCCACTCTGGTGAGTCATAGGGGCAGCTGTCTGATCCTGTCCGGTCCATGCAGCTGTGTACTCGGCTTTCACAATGAGTGATATCACTGACCCGTCTGCCCCTCCAGGATAGGCTGGGGGGAGTGCCAGGGGGGAGGGCAGGGGAGGGGAGAGAGGAGACGGGCCAACAGAGAGACTGACATGCAGCAGAGGTGGAGGTTTGCGTGTAAGCATAGAACGCCATGCTTTGATCCCTAAAGAGGGCTAGGAGGCTAAAATAAGGATGCTTGTGCAGCTCCGGTCTTTCATTTTCACGCCACCCGCACCCTCTTAGCTAAATGAGCGTCAAACAATTCACAGAGGACGGGTTCAGCTGCTTATTGCCCCAGGCCTTTTGGGGGGGGTGGGACTCTCATGACTGAGGCTACGGTGCATGTGAGGAGCACAATGTGAATTCTGTGCTATGAAACACACACTCCTCCCTTGTCCGTTTTAGTCCAGCCAGCTTTGATGGTGCCATGTTTGCCCTGCTGTGAGCGTCCCGAGGGTAATGGAAGTTTTAACAACCAATACCGCTCCGTCTATAGACAGATTCATTCACAGAGACCTCCTGTGCACTTAGTCGCCGTGGTGATGTCATGATAGCCTGTGCGTACACCGCAGGAAGGGAGTTCCTTGGTTTTTCTGTCACAGTGATTTGTGACTTCACACTCAGGAATCCGAATGGGGAAGCCCTTTTTCCACGGCTCGGCCCTCCCACCTTCATAAACCGCTGGAATCCCCGGGTCAGCCCCACGCTAAGATAGGACATTTACTTTTCCAATTACGTCTCTGTATGAACTGGCAGCTACAGTGTTGGAACATATTATATAACTAGCTCCATTTCCCTCTGCAATGGTGCCATCCATATTGACACTAACTGGTTAAGTAATGCTACTGTACTGTTTTGGCCAACTGTAACAACTGTCAGTTCAGATTTTCCATTCAGTTGCTAGGAAGACTGTAACTAGTTGAGGCACAAACATGAAATCACTTGTCCCGTTGCACTGAGCATGGGGCAATTTGATTATTATAACATGAAATATTGAAAGATATGATTTTATACTACTGCTAAGTAATTATTACCTATTATGTAAGTGTGTAATTATTCACAGTATCCTTACTCCTTACTATGAACAACATCAATGATCATATTACAGGATGCTGAGCTGTGTTGATCAAGTTTGGGCATGAGTAACAGCCTGCCAGCGTGAATACAGTATCAGGCCCCAGTTAAAGACACTGTAAGTATAGGGTTGCACAAGGCTAATATAGTGATTAATGAGCTAAAACTCCTGCCCAATAACACCTGGGGATATGGGAAGGAGGGCATGCAGCCAGCCATCCATACTGCCTTGCTTTGTTCTGACTGGGGCTATTGTTCACCTGATACTGAACAATGCGCCTGGGAGATTATTAATGGAAAAACTGACAGGTTTTATCTGGGGCTTTTATTCTATGTCTTTGTCAGCTGGTCATGTGCGCAGCTTTTATTTGATCTAACATAAGACATCACAGTATGTCAGCCACTGGGCTGTTTCGGGATTGACCACGCTAATAAAATTCACTGTTGGTCATCAAACACATTTCAGCGACCTCTGATAATATAATACATAGGCTCAAAATGCACATCATGGACAAATACCTGTAAACTACGCTGTCCTACAAAGCTGAAGAGTAATAATAGCATGAGTAGTGAAAGAAAGAAAAATGACTTCAAAGTATCTCCTATCCCACCAAAAGGTTTGTTTGTACAGAAGTAGACTGTATATCGTTTAATAGCATTTATGGGTTCCATTTTTGCTGATTTGAAATCTAAACTCTTGTAATGACTACTTTTTGTGAAAAAAAAGAACTAGTTACTGCTGTTTGCCTTTTTTAGGGCAATAAGTATGAATTGTTGAAAGACAACCAAAGCATGTATCAAGCCTTTGATCCACCCTTCAAATCTGCCTCTTATAATGATAACATACCATTTCTATAATTTCTAGTTGAATCATTCTAAACATCCATGTGCATGCAGAATCTAATCCCGAGGGAACCCAGAACCCACCCAGTGTCCTGGCGAAGTCTCACTGACAGCCTATAACTCACAGTCCAGTGCCAGGGACACCGAGCCCCCACTGCAGCAGTGGGAAATACTACCAAGCGCTTCAGAGAGCAGCTTCTGCAGAGTGGCTGCTCTCTAAATGCATTATTTGGCACAACTAGTCCCATCATTGTTGGGAACTGTTACTTTTAAACTGAACTTGTTATGTAAGAACAATAAGTCTTACTTCTATTAATAGCAAATGCACAAATGCTATTTCAACAGTAACTTTATGTGTTACCAAAACCAAGAGTCTCTTTATATATCAAGGTGTTCCCTGTTTACATAATTCTCCTTTAAACTACTGTTGCTGTCATTTTCTCTTTTCTAACAAATTGTTAATGGAAATAATTATAACAACAGAAGTGCACAGGAAGCATAGGAAGCATGTACCCAACAACTGAGGCTACATGCTCAAACACGTGCACATTCTTCTGGAAACAAGCACACACATACACACACACACACACACATACACAATCAATCAATTGGTGCTGTTGATTGCTAAATTCAGACCCGCTCAATGAAACAAGACACTACACCATTCCATTCCATTGCTGCTGGGGTATTTATAATCAAAGCAGCATAGCAGTTTTCTTTAATACCAACTCAGACGATTTGGCAAACTTTGTATTTTGGCTATGGCTTCTTAGACGAAGGGTGTGCCTACAAATCTTGGAGTAAACAGCATAGAGCGTATGCGCACTGAGCTGTGATATGGTATGAGGGCGAGGACACATTGCTGTTGACTGTCCAAGAAGCTGGATGAGAACTTCAACGGTTCAGATCCAGGGGTGACCTGATCTGTCCCCCAGCTGACAAATCCTGTCTGCCGCTGTGAGGTGAGGCTGGTCGGTGGGACAGGAAGGCAGCGGGGGGCTAAGATCAGGCATCGAGACTCGTGAAATGTAATGTATTTTAATAAGAGCAACTCAAGAGTCTCCTCTTGTGGACCTGGAGAAACAGGTGTGAGAACTACTGTACTGTACTCATGCAGACACACACGTGCATGCACACACACACACACACACACACACACACACACACACACACACACACACACACACAGATGCAAAATGGAAGAACAAGGTGAACAATAACAAGGGATGCCGGCCGGTACACTCCTGTTTTTAGAACACACTCTTTACACAAGTGAGATCAAAGGCAGCAGGGTTTCTTTTAAGCCAGCACAAAGGTTTTGATCTTTCCCAAATAAAAAGGAACGAGAAACTAAATTAATAATGTGTTCTGTGCTCTGGGTTGAACTCAATTGCTCTCAGTGCCATAGGAAATGTGTAATAGAGAGAGAGAGAGAGAGAGAGAGAGAGAGAGAGAGAGAGACAGAGACAGAGACAGAGACAGAGACAGAGACAGAGACAGAGACGGAGACGGAGACAGAGACCGAGACCGAGACCGAGGCAGAGACAGACAGACAGAAAAAGAGAGAGAGAGAGAGACAGAGAGGGGATCACAGCATTACAGGATCCAGTCATGCCAAAAGAAACATGAGTCTGGCTCCAAGGTGTCCCTGGTCACCGATGAAACAAAGGAGACAGGATGAAGAATGAGGAGAGCCTGTGGTTTGAAATCAGGCTAAAAGGAAAGGCAAAAAGACTAAAGGGAGGAAAAGAGGAAAGAAGTGGTTTTCCTTAACAAACAGAGAATTCGGGATGCTCTGCTGAAGATGTGAGGCAGGCAGGTGTCTTTAGAATATAACTTACAATGTCACCCTGAGGAAGATATAAAGAGTTACATTACAAAATGAGAGCCATTTGAAAAACTGCCCCCCACTCGCCGAAACGATTGTTGGCATGAAAGAAAAGCACATTAAAAATTACTTTTTAAGGTATGAGTCATCTTAAGACCTTCACTTACAAAACATTTGAACATAGAATCCTATGTATTTTAAATATTGACAAAATAGATATGTCACATTTTTGGATGAACCCTTTATATGAAATTTCCCATTATTATTACAGTAGATGAAAGGGGCAAGCGAGGCAAGGAGCGACATGAAAGTGGTGCAGCACTCATATCTGAAATGTCTTTATTTCCCATATATCAGATAAGGTATGACTCTAATGCGCTCATGCTAATAAGCAACCAACAAATGTGAACTGTAAAAGAGAAAGACTACTGGACAAAGCTTTACACACACAAGCTCACACGCCACCAAGCACTGGAACTTAGAGCTGGCTCGGCATTAGTAGCTGACATGCAACAGTGAAATGTAGAGCCTGCCAGACATCTTTCCACTCGCTCAAGAAAGGGGAGCGCTGCAGGAGAGACGGAGGGGTGGGAGTGGGTGGGAGAGACTAATTGGGAGAACAACATGGTACAGTATAGTAGTTGTTGAAGCAGCAGTATCCTTGTTTGGTTCTGGATCAGAGGTCAGAGTAAATGAAGAATGGGATAAGTAGATGGTGGGAGCGATAAGGGAGGGAAACTGAGAAGGAGGGAGGAGAACAAGCGGGCACGGCTGGCAGCCGGGGGAGAGAGATGCCAACGGGATGAATCACAACGCTAACTTGGTGCTGCTGGTCAAATACTTTGGGTACTCCTCTCTAGCCTGCTGCAAGGGTTTGGCTAAGTGCTTCACAGCTACCCACTTAATTCAGAGTCTGAGATCTGATGTATGGCTGGAAACAAAGGATCAGTATGTTGAAGTGGGTACAAGCCTGTGCTGGATCAGTGCAACTGGAGCGGGTTAGAGGCATTACGTAGTCTGGGCAAGGTAAAAAGCTCTTAAAGAAAACCGGGCTGTGGCTGGGGGCGGAGGCTCGTTGGCCCTGCTCGGAGCTCGCTGTTTGGGGCTGTGAAGGGGCTGAGGCCGGGGCGGACGAGGCAGTCTGTAACTGAGAAGGCTTTTATCCCTCTGATAGAGTCGGCCACATGGCTGTCAATGTCCTTGAGCTGCTGCTAAACAGACCCAGAGTGCAGACACACGGCGGTACTCTCACACACTCTCACACTCTGATGGACATGTGCTATCACATTGCATAAACTGGATTAATCCGCATAATTAAGGAGATAATCTGCATTATAAAACACATACTTGTTCTGAGCCGATAGGGTAAAATACCCAATCAAAGCACACCTTTGACCTAATAAACTTAATTTAATTATTAATGTGCTAACCAAAAATCACCACTCATGCCGGTACTTGCGTCGCTTAGCAACCATGTTGTTTAGCTACTGCTCATGAACTATATTGCTATAATACTTAATTACTATGATGATTCCATTATCAATGACTAAAAATAGAACATTTTAATAACAACAATAAAACACTGCACTTTTCTAAGAGCAATAAGCCACTCAAGGCCGTGCTTTACAGGGACTTTAGAACAGCTAAGCGGGTTTTACTCCTCTTTGCTTCATGCCTAACAACAGCTAACGCCTCTTAGCTGTGCTAATAGTAAAGCACGGCCTCGAGTGGCTTATTGCTTAAATATAGAATTGCTGCAGAAACACAGAGACCTCTGGAGTGACATTTACAACCATCGGGGAAGCCAAGATGAGGCGTCAGTCAGAAAGCCTCTGTATTATCCTCGGAGAGCAGACGATTGGAAGATTGGATGCAATACAACCAGGGCAGAAAAACATAAGGAGCGAGTGATAGCAGAATAAGGGAAAGCAGTGTGTCTGGCCATCTGCGGTCCACAGAGCCGTGATGACAGGCTGGTTTTGCCTTGTGCAGCAGCAAGACCCTCAGCTGCTGCAGGGTCACTCACAGTCAGGAATTATTATTATATGACTGACATTCAAAAAGTTGTAAAATTACTTTTCCCTCATTACTCTTATATATCTGTGAATAGTGTTTTGACGCCAGAGATACGCAATCATACAGTTTTTCAGGAAATAATCCATACACCATAAACTGAACATTATTTAGAACAACTAACTGACCAAACGTCTTGGTTGTCACATCCAAACGTTTTGATTAGTTAACTAAAAGGAGGCTGATTATGCTCCTAACTAGGGTCTTCTTTGCTGATTTCATTGCTGATGTGTGACTACAGCAGCATGTGGGAACGGTTCATATTTCAGTCTGCGGGTGAATCCACAGTAGCACCTTTGTCTTAGTGCTTCTTGGCTGTATGTAGACTCTTCTATGATCTAATCTGAGGAGGCATGATTGAGGACGTTACAGATATTGCAATGCATAGTAAATATGATATGTAATGTGCACATAGTAAATATGTCTTCATTGCCACACCCTGCTGTTGCTAGGGGATCATGCATGCTGCCATCGATTCAGGTTTAATTATAAAGCATCACTGTCAAAGTCTTTCCCCAAGGCTAGAAATATGCAAGTATGTGGCTATTCTGGACAGAGTAACGTGAGAGAAAAACACCTAGAGTTGAAGCCAGTATCAGTACAAAGACACACACACACACACACACAGACAGACAGCGGAAAGTGGTGAAACCTGACTCAGGGCCAGTGTTGATTTGCCGTGCTGCCAATCTGACCAGTGCCTGCCTCTCTATCTCTATCTCTCCCTCTCTCTCTCTCTCTCTCTCTCTCTCTCTCTCTCTCTCTCTCACTCTCTCTCTCTCTCACTCTCTCTCTCTCACCCCCTCTATCTCTCTGTCATTTAAACCAGACACCATGCAGCCATCCTCTGGCAATAAATAGACCTTGGAGCCCAACACAGCTACTGCAACATGGAAGTCACAGTTCATACAACTGCTTTGAAGTCACAAGAATGACAGTCACAACGTTTACATAGTGATATGGGCATCACAGTTGAGATAGGAGCTACAGGAAATTAAGTAGACACTATATTCATAGGGCAGAAGTAATTAAATTACAGTGTATCAATGACAAAGGTGGGAAGGGTGTGATGTGGTGGATACTGTTAGGGAACTTCTGAGCTGTGTGTTTTGGTTGAAACATGAGTAAAGCCAGATACTCAGAATGAAAACAGACGACATAAACATCAGAAAACGGTCCAAGTCCTTGCATGAGACACTTTCTGCACACACGAAAACTGCACACACCCCTTCAAACTCTCTCTCTCACACTCCCAAAGCAGGCATATGGATGCACACACACACACACACACACACACACACACACACAGCGGTGGAGGATCAAAGCAGATGCGTGCAGTGCCACAAACAGCAGGAGACACCTGCTTTACAAGAGTAATTTATTAAGGCCTAGTCTCTGATTGGATTTCTGCTAAATGCCAATGGTGTAACCTGCTGCCACAGTGGACATTCCGTGGGGGGTATGTGAAAATAAGGCCCCGCTTGCCAACACAGACCCCCAAGTAAGCACTATCCAAGACAGGCTCGCAACTCTGCAAATCCTGCCTGCCTAACTAGGCAAAAATATACATTTGAGAGCAAGAGCTGTCAGTGATATTCTGACCAAAGGTAAGAATACATTTGTAAAATAGCCTATAATGCTTTATTTTACCTTTTTTATTTCAGTACCCAAAAGCACACGATAAAACATTTTTAATAAGTCAACCTACAGTGCAATGTAGCTTACTTAGCAGTGTGAGACTAATGGGCAAACACAACTACCAGATTCATTGCTATGTAGGTATGTAACAACTATATGGTTATTAAAGAAAAAAATCCCACAGTGTTCCAACTATCAAACTACAGATGTCATTCAATGATGCACAGAAGGAGGTGAGATTATCAGTGAGATGCTCTTGTGCTCTCATTTGGTCTGCAGTCTAATGACAGACGGATACTCCAGGTAGTAATGTACGAGCGCTCTTGACACCCAGTATAAACCAAGGCAGAGGCGCTGCCATGCACACTGCAAGCTGCAAGCTATTAGCCAGACATTACAGCATGCTAAAAAAAGATTAGCTCACAGAGTCTCAAATACACCATGGTAGTTAGACTGATCGCTGTGCTGCTCACATGCTAACTTGTATTTGTTCCTTTTCCACAAAGAGCAATACTTAAGTTTGAGATTTTTTGTTCCAAAGAGAGCAGAGAGGTACACAGCCTCTCTTTAGATGAAGCAGCATGGGCTATAAGCCGCAGAGTGTTATCTAGGAGACACACATTCTGAGCACGACTTTCATACAAAAAATAAAAATCCTAGTCCCTAGTCTAGAGCTAAATTCTTGTTGCTCGAATAATTTATAACTTGAGAAACTGATAATAAAATATCTCCTCATATACTGGGCTTGGTCAGTCTCCAAGAAAACATACTGGTGTGATTGAAGCATAAGGTTCATTCTCTGCTCAGGATGGCAAACAGAGCATGAAAAAGTTAATGAAATGCATCGTGAAAGCTGGAAATAAAGAGAATCAGTGCTGCAACACATATTGTGTTATCAATAAAATATTTAATAATGAATAATTTAGTATTTAATCATTGATATTGGTCTTCCAAGCATTGTCAGTGCTGAGCCTGAGCTGTATGCTGCCTCTTACTACAGCGCTAGAGTGTAGAGTTTACGCCTGTGAGATATGAGTAGCACTATATCAGCAATTCTATATCCACACCAGGATAATGTGAGTTTTACAGCCAGACGGGACACAATTTGGCAGCATTGCCCAAGCTCCACAATAAAAAACACATCTTCATCTTACACAGCACCAGTGATGCCAACTATCTGTCTCCTGAGCAGTCGGAGGTGGGGCGTTGGTTCTATCTCATATAGACCAGCATGCCAGTGTTTATAGGCCTTATATTTTTATTTACTCCTATGGGTCCTGCTTCTTTATATAGTCTCGTTAGGTAACCATGCAATACTATAGGTTGTGAGGGCTCGCTATACCTGCCTTACTCTTGCCCTTGCTTCACTGTATGAAGCTAGTGGAATCCCCTCCCTGAGTAAGATGACGAGCCCGCCCCACACTGAGTGCAAATACAGACAACAGCGTCTAAATAGTGAACTGCAATGCCTGTTTCTTCATAAACATTACACACAAACGTTCTTGTACACACAAAAGCCTCAGTTACGACTTAAATTTGAGGAAAAACTGAATCAGGCATTTATGTCATGGAAACCCAGGAGCCAGTTGGTTTTGGCCAGCAGCCTGCAGCCCCTTCCATCACATTTCATTTGCACTAAGAAGGGTCAACTCATGCCACGATGTGAGGAGCAGCTCTCTCTGGTGAGGTGATGTCACAAGGTTTCTGTGCCGCCGCCACAGCGTTTCAGGTGAATTTCACACTCCCTCCCAACTTTCCTTTGCGAAGTGGGGAATGCAACATGTACTATCAGGGTATTTGTAGCGTGTTCATGTTAATAGCCACACATGAAATATTAATAATAATAATAATAAAGTGTGTACTTTTATGCTTCAGTGATCATCAGATCCTCAGTTGGAGATTATTACTTGCTATTACTTATTCCACCCTGTGAACAGAAGGACACACTCATACACATACTGCGCCCCTCTGTCCCCCAGCTCACCTGGTAGATGAGGACTTTGAAGTTGCGTCTCTTGAGCAGCTCATTTTCGTTGCTCTCCAGCTTCTTGATCTGGCCCGCCTGCTTCTCCAGGTTGCTACGCACCGTCTTGACGTTGACGCTGACCTTACGCACCTTTTCCAGCATTTTGTTGACAGTGTTGGCGGTGCCGGTGTGGCTCTTGGTCAGCTTTGCCAGCTCCCCCTGGATGCCCGACACGGACTTCTCCATGGCCTCCTGCCGGGCCTCCAGCCCATGCTGGGTCTGCTGGATCTGGTCCACCACCCCGATGATCTTGTCTAGCAGGGACAGGACCATGACCCCGTTCACCTGCGCCTCACTCTTGCCTCCGGAGCCGGTGGCCAACACCAGGTCCACCTCCTCGGCGGGGTCGTCATCATCTATGGCCGGCTCGGTGGCGGCACCCACCAGGGCCACCTCATCATCATCATACGGCACCTCTGCTAAGGCCGCCCGCTCCAGCTTCACACCTGAATCCGTCATGGCTGTCAGCTCCAAACACACACCGCTTGCACGCTCACTAGGGATAAAAATACACTGCTGAAAAACAACCTACAGGAGCCACGCTGCACAAAGCTCAGTTCCAAATCCTCTTTCCTGTCTAAACAGACAACTTTCTCCACTACTTGTTTGCCTCTTTCTTGTCTACTTTACACTTAAACTTTCTCTCCACCCTCTGTCTCTCACACTCGACCCTCTCTGTGTGTCTCTCTCTCTCTCTCTCTCGCTCTCTCTCTGCCTCCACTCTGGGATGCTGGCCAGCCAAAGGGAGCAGAGCCTCTCACAGCTGAGGCATGTGTGCCCTGACTCAAATGCCTCTGCTCCCTGCGAAACCACCCAGTCAAACTTTTCCTTCCCTACACCCGGCCCCAGCCCCCGCCCCCTGCTCCCCCTGCTGCTTGGGCCCCACCCCCTTTCCCTCCCCAGGCAGAGGGCAGAATATCCCCCAAGTCCCAGCCTCCACCCCTTTCTCCCTAATGGGGAAAGGTGAGTGTTATCAGAGGGGAGATCCAGTACCAGGAAACACACCAGTTCACACTTCAATTTTCTAATCAAAATTCACTGTGGATGTGGATGCCATGTCACAGTGTCTATTCTTAATACACAGGGGCAGCTTTCACAAAAATCAAAGAGAAAGCGACTGAAGCTGAAACAGAAGCTAAAAAGTCTTTTAACCTCACTGTTTCGACCTGCAGAGACAAGATATGAAAGTCTGAAGACCAATACATCCATCAATCAACTGCACATTAGGCTGTCACCTATTTGTGGTCCCTTTTGGAAAGGCATGTATGAGAGAGTACCTGTCAAGTGCTGTGGTCTCTGCATCGCACAGCCAAACACACACACACACACACACACTAACACACAGGCACATTCACGTGTTTGCATAGTTTCACTGTTCGTTTGGGTCTCCAGCAGATGGCATAATTCCTTCATGAACTCTCAATTTGCCATGTTTTTCCCCAAGTACTATTCAGTGTTCAATAGCTTTTTTATTTATCCATAGTATTTAGTATTTATCCTTAGTGGCTGCAAAGAGTCATTCTAATTATCTGAACAGTACTGTCATATTAAATATTTTGTTCCTGTGAAAACATTGGGGCATAGACTGCATAGTGCCATATCTCACCTGAGAAAGACTTTTTTATCCAGCTGGACTTGAGAATGTCAAGAATTGTAAGATTTGGTGTGCTGTAAGAAATCATCTTCCTGTTGCAATAAATTAAATCAAATTGAATGAAATACTTGTGTGTAGTCATCAGTAAAAAATAATAGTTAATATTATTATTTATATTAAATGATAATGAAGTCAATGTCAATCACATGCCACTGCCAGTAATGGGTATGATCAAGACAGACCCTTGACAGTTCTTGCCTTAAGAATTTCTCCTGGTGTAAATACACCCATTCAGAAATACTAGCTGTCAGACAACATACACACAGTCTACAACACAACATACTCAGACTGGGCTTACATTTGATTGTATGAGTCATCATTAGTCGCCCTTCTATTTCCATCAGTTTGAAAAGTGATGATAGGTCTAACTCTTCATGACATACGATGCTGTTCCTTGACACCAAATATCAGATGTGGAAAGATGCTAACTGCCTTGGCCTACTCAGTGACATGTCCTTTTATTTTTTTTATCTGTCATTTACACAAAAACATTGTCATTCTTGACTTTTCCCCCTCCCATACCAGTAAGGCCATATCCAAACCTTGGGCTATAGAGGTCTATAGACTATGCCACTGGACCAACAGATATTATATTATTTATGAGGAACCAAAACAATAGGTTTAAACATGGACACAATCTTCTATAATTCTGTTATGTAGCGTAAACTTCAACTTCTATAGACAAAGTAGGACTAGTAAGAAGCCCCTAAAGTCCCGAAAAGTGTTTTTTTTTTTATCTTGTGCGCACAACATAATAACTTGTTCCCACAAGATAAGGCTTTAGGGGCTCCTTAGGGGCTTTAGGGGCTCCGTAGTCTAGCCTTCTTTTAGAACTTTTTGAGTAAATGAACCAGAATAACAGCACTTCTACTAATTATCAGCACTCTTTCACCTGTGGACTTCACGATGAAATTAATCCATGAAATCATGATGAAATAAATAATTTCGCCCCATTAACCTTCAACCTCATTATGCCATTATTCAGCTGTCAAGTCAGAGTGGACTACAAAGATGGCGCCGCCTGCTGTTCTGGTTTCTCTTCCGGGTTCACCTTGCTCACTAGTGGTAGTCAAGCAGACCATCAGCTGAGAAGAGAGCGACCAGCCTACAACAGCGAAGAGGAAACAACAGAGAGCAGCCGAGAAGGAAAGACAGACAGGATTCCCTACGGAAACGGTGAGGAACCACACCAAAACGGGTGTTTAACGATAACCAGGTTAGAGAAGAGTTCAACGATCCACTCTACCTGTGGACAACAGCTGTTACTGTTGGGTTAAATACTGAACAACAGGTGCGCTAGCTAACGTTCATACAGGTTAGCTAGCCTACAGCCACACACACACACACACACACACACACACACACACACACACACACACACACACACACACACACACACATACCTAAATTACTAACGTAACGTTACGTAACTGCAAAGTGAGCTAACTGGCTAATGTCAGAGTAACGTAATTTACGTCTCTGCAGCCAACATTGAACGTAGTCAACGTGTAACGTTACATTAAATTGACTAGCGTTAACTAATTAATCAACGTCTTACCAACTGACTGCTAGCTAACACAGTTTATTATGTAAGTAATGGCTTTGTTGAATCGATAACAAACTAGCTACAATAGTCGCATCTTAATGTGGTTAATCAGTAGCTGTTAGCTGACACCTCCAGCTTTGACAGGTGAAGCTACAGTTGGTGTCCCTCCCCATACCGTGCAGTATGAAATGTAATCGATTAGCTTAATTGAAGGCTAAAGTTAGCAAATTCCCTCTAACTTTATGTTGTCACGTAAAGATGCTTGGGCCTGAACTTTTTGTTTGATTGATTTGTTAAATATACATTGGCTCGATGTCTCAGTCTCAGTCCAGTCGGCTTACTAAAGCCGTAACGCTGCAGGTCACATGATGCCTCATAATCCATTGATAAGCCTACTGTGGTCGTTTTACAGTAGGAGTTTATGCTGCTTATCTGGAATTTAGCCTGAGAAAATCTTCACCTAGTATTGCATGACAGACAGTACAAAAATGCTTTGCCAACTACACTGGCTATTCCCAACCTGTGCTTTGCATGCACCATAGCTGAATTGTTTTCTTTATAAAATTATGCATTAAGCCATTTTAAAGTCCTCTATATTGTTTTGGCATTAATACAGGCAGGGTGTTTTGTTTTTCAGCAGAACTAAATTCCTGCAGTGATCATGAGATCGGCATGGGAACAAGCTGTCAGATTTTTTTTGGTCACATGCCATCTTCTCACAGCAGTGCTAAACTATCGCACAAATGATAAAGGCTGCCCTCATTAGTGGTCTTGACATGAGCATACCATGTAGAGAAATGTGTTGAATGTAAAATATTGTTAACTTTTAGGATGCAGCATTTTGTAAGTGTTTTCATTAAAGCCGATGTTAGATTTTGCAAATATTTGCATTTGTGACTGACTGACATTATCAATATCTGATTTCTACAGTTTCTGGTTGACTTGTGTGTTGAGCACGTCCTCCCTTCAGCACCATGGGGGAACTCTTTAGGAGTGAAGAGATGACGCTGGCTCAGCTCTTCCTCCAGTCGGAAGCTGCCTACTGCTGTGTCAGCGAACTGGGAGAGATTGGAATGGTGCAATTTCGTGATGTGAGTCCACTTCTAATCCGTCCTGTCGTTCTCTGAATGATGACGCTTTGGTTCTGCTTAAAGTACTTTGGCTCGCCCTTTTCCACCAATTGCAGCATAGAGGATGCTTTCCAAAAGCTATAGCCTTAGTGTAAAGGCTCAGGGAAAATGATGCATGAGCAGTCACTGTCATCTGTCGTGGTAAATAAAACACATCAGTGACATTGTTGAGAAAGTGCATACCTTCTGCATCATGTTCATCATGTGCTCACAGCTGACCCCTCATTCCACGCATGGGAAAGCCCATTCATGACAGCCCCGAGGAAAGCATTGTGCTAGAGTGTAAGACGGGCTGTAACAAATTCAAGATCTGTTCACACAATTGCTGTTTGAAAAAAAAATGTAAAAAATATGTTTCATGATATGTTTTTACCTTTTACTGTTTTTAACTGAGTGTTGTGTCTCATAACTCATAACTGAATGGTCCCTGTGCCTGCAATTGAATCTAGTTTGTAGCTTGTTTATTTATTTGATGGTCATGGGGAGTGACTGACACATTAATAAAATTCTGCTGTATTTTATTTTATGTTCTATTGATATTCAAATTTTTTTTAACCTTGACTCAACTAGGCAAGATGACTAATTTTTAACACATTTATGTTGACAGCAGCAGCCTGGGAGAGTGACTGTGCATTACAATAGTTTCTGGAATCAACATTGTAATCACTCCAATTTCCCATGTAGTAAAAGTTCACTTCAAGTTCACTAAATGTGCAAGGCAGGCTTCCATTAAAATCTTTCTATGTCCAGTTCCCGGTAATGGTATTTTTTATTGTGTCACATTTTTTTTAAATTGTAAGTATGAAACTGTAAAAACTAGAGGAGCACCGATACCATGTTTTCAGATCTGATTGAAGTACCACATACTTTGTTAAGTTGATTGGCTGATACAAGTACTTATCCAAGTACTGCTCAATTTCCAGTCATTCGTGCCACCTAGTTTTAGTCTATTATAAAAAGAAATTACCAGGGAAAAGAGCTTAAATAGTGGTCATTTATTCATTTGATCAAATTATGCACAGATCATTAACAATCCTCAATCCAAAAAAAAAAAAAAAAATATTAAAGAATAATTACAAATGATAATGAAATAGAAAATAGGCTACATAACATGGGTTAGAGGATATAGCTTCTCTGGTCAAATGTAGCTTATTGATGGACTCTCAAAAACACCTTATTCAGAATAGGTTAATAGATAAATTATGCATAGTAAAGCAGAATGGCATTTAACCTGCATAGCCTATGAACTTCACAAGTAGCAGCATTTAAGCACATCAGCAAATTATTGATATCGGGGCAGCTTCATTTGCCAATCCGAGTGCAAGTGCTAGGAGCAGGATTGGCATCCGTCCTGATACTACAAATATTATTGATGTGCCTCCAGTAACAGTAATTCATGTTTTAAAAAAATCAGTGTTAACAATATTACAATCAATGTGGTACTGCTTGACATTTTTGAATTTGCCTTGCAGCTAAATCCTGATGTGAACGTGTTCCAGCGCAAGTTTGTCAATGAAGTACGAAGGTGTGAGGAGATGGATCGCAAGCTGAGTGAGTGAACTTAGACCTATCTAGCCCAAAACAACTAGATGTAACCCGGTACTCCTCTTCTTACCCTGTCCTTTGGAACAAACCCCCGTTACCTCTCTCTCACACAGGGTTTGTGGAGAAGGAGATCAAGAAGGCCAACATCCCCATAGTTGACACAGGAGAGAACCCCGAGGTCCCCTTCCCTAGGGACATGATCGACCTGGAGGTGACTGCTCTCTTCTGCGCCACTTGATTTTAAACATTGAGCTCCGTCACCTAGTGCCTCCCTCTGATGACCTCTCCCCATGTCTCCCCACAGGCCACATTTGAGAAGCTCGAGAATGAGCTGAAGGAGATAAACACCAACCAAGAAGCCCTGAAGAAGAACTTCCTGGAGCTGACTGAGCTCAAGCACATCCTGCGCCGCACGCAGCAGTTTTTTGATGAGGTCAGCTCCACTGTGCTCACAGACTTGACTAAATTTAGTGCTCAGGGCTTTCATTTGACTGACATTACAGCATCATGCAGTTCATACTAGCATACAGTAAGTTCAGGATAGAGATTTTGTTCCTGTTTATAATTGTTTATGTCTATGGTTGTTTATGGCTGTTTTTATACAAGCCTATGTTTATGGTTACATCACATCTAAGTTGTTAAATACAGCTTTGAAAAGCACATTATCTGTTTTTCTCACGGCACGCCATGCGGCCGGGGGCAGAAAGTGGCAAATTCAGGTCACTCACTCACTCACTCACTCACTCAGTCACTCACTCACTCACTCAGGATCTGTGCTTGTTATACTTCATTATTATTGATCAGTCATTGTAAAACCATGAGTCACTAATGCTTTAATATCTCAAAAATAGCAAAGGCAATGATTACAAGGGAAAAAAAATAACACTTTGGGGGATTAGTAACATTTCAGTCTAAATGACACCCACTTCCGGTTTATCTGTATATGGATACAAGTACAAATAATTTGGTTGTTTGAACAAATACAGACAGTAGCGTCTCCATACACTCCCTATTAGTGGAGCTGCTCAGTGAACGGCTGGTAGTACTGGGTAGCCCCCAGGTTTGAATGTGCTTAACCCTCCGCCCCACTGTCTAACTAGTCAAACTTACCCAGGCTGTTGCTGTAAATAAGGGAATATTCTTAGTCAACTTGCTTGGTTAAATGTTTAAAACAACATGGCATGGTCATTTTCGAGGCTTGACAGTAGATCCAATATCTGATCAGATGAGCTGGTCAACAGAAAGTTTGCTTTGGTATTAGGCAGATGGGAAGCTGTCTATACTGATCAGGCACCCACACAAAGAAGCAGTATTTGCTGCTTGAATTGGCAAAAGGCGTTTGCACTCATGATGGTTTGTGATTGCTCACATGGTCTTTGACCACTCACGTCAGCTATTCATGTTATTTCATATAACACCACTGCAGTATAGTACTGGACATGGACACTATTCATTTGCCAGAGCCAAGCCTAGCCTTCCCATTGTACCTTTGCCCTGCATCTATTTTTTTCCACTGCATTCACAAGCAATGCTGGGTTAAGTTATGTTTTTACAACTTGTTATGAGCTTTAATTGGGGTGAATCATTTAGCTAAACATGTAGCCTTTTCTGTCATCCATTAACTGGTACAATTCATGCTGGCTCTGCCTCTGTATCATTCTTCTATCCAGAATCTTAAATCATTCATGTGTTTAAAAATGTCAACAACAATGTTCACAAATTTGTATGTCTGATAAAATACATTCATATTAATGATTATGTTGCCATTGTAGCTGATGATTTGTGAACTGACTCTCATGCAGATGGAGGACCCCAGTCTATTAGAGGAGTCATCCACTCTCCTGGAACCCAATGAGGCTAATCGAGGGGCTCCTCTCAGACTGGGGTGAGTCTGTTTTCATGGTCTATCCTAATTCTAACTGGATTAAGCTTTTCTTGGAGATTTCCATTCTGTGCCAATAGACCATCTGTGTCTGAAACTGGAGTGTTACAACTAGCCAATCGCCTCCCACACACCAGCTCAGTCTGCCCAGCTTAGTCAGGCAACAAAGGTCACTAAAAGCGGAAATCCAATCTGAATCCACATTCACAAATGTTATTCCTATTATATTTGACAGTTCAGTCAATTTTGTGACCCAGCTCTTCCCAAATCTAGAACCAAAGAATAAAGACATTTGTCATCAAGAGCCAAAAAGTTCCTTAATTGACAATCATATAAAGTTTATTTGTGCTTTTACCTACATTACAGCTTTATTTCATCATGGGGCTAACAGATATGAACCTGAAAATGTGTTGATAGATCAGTAAAAGAGACTGTCACTGTGCATACTATGTCAGCCTCCCTTTTATTGTCAGTGGGACCACTTACAATATTTGTCTGATGACATCATGAAAATCATCGTGGCCATCTTGTTTCTTTGTTTGGGAGAGGCTTGCACACAAATCAAGAGGAATGAACAACATGATTTCTGTTTTAGGGTCAATAACACCTTGATGTGCATGTGATCTCTAGGGCAAGACTGTTTGCTGCTGCGATCATTAAAGTTTCATTTTATATTAAGGAATGTGTGCAACTGATGAAGCAACGTTGATTTATCATCTTTTGCATGCTTTGTTTATGGATTGAAGTCTCTATTTTTAGCGGGCACAGATAGCCTACCCTAGTTCTCCAGACAGAATCAATGACCTAGGCTGACAGTCATCGACCTTGTCTATCAATAATTTAACCGGACTCTAAAAGGGAACCGGCAATAAGCACGGTCCATTTAAGAGTGGCCAAATCCATTAGCGCAAGGGTAATTCAGGTAATTAGCAACAACAGTGAGAGGATTTGTCCACCTGTTGTAGATTTGTTGCTGGAGTAATCGGCAGGGAACGTATTCCCACGTTTGAGAGGATGCTGTGGAGAGTTTGCCGTGGAAATGTGTTCCTGAGGCAGGCGGACATTGAAGACCCTCTGGAGGACCCAGCTACGGTCAGTACACAAGTACCAGTTAATAAGCAAAACTTTCCATCCAGTAGTCTCTATGGCTAGTGCTGTGACATGGTGGCGGTGTTTTGACTGTGAAGCTGGTCAAAAATAATGCACTGTTGAATCTTCTACTAAAGTCCTAACTGTACTTTGCCTCCACAGGGTGACCAGGTCCACAAGTCTGTCTTCATCATCTTTTTCCAGGGAGACCAGCTTAAGAATCGAGTCAAGAAAATATGTGAGGGGTAAGATACTGCTGAAGCTTAATGAAAGCAACATTTACCAATTTATGGCATTGTACAAGTCATGTACTATGCTTGTCCTAGAGGTCCCTTTTCTGCATCTGTCCTCAGGTTCAGAGCCTCCTTGTACCCATGTCCAGAAACACCGCAGGAGAGGAAAGAGATGGCAGCGGGAGTTAACGCGCGCATTGAGGACCTCCAGATGGTATGACCATCAATGGAAAATTGATTGGCAGGCAAAGCATGCATACACAATCCATTTACTATCACTGGCTTACATACTTGTACAAGTTCTCTTTTCTTTGTTTCTGCACGGTCAGCTACTGGTGTCAGTTTTCATTGGAAAGTGACAGCGTAGAGGAAATTGCATAAACGCATGTGGTCAGTAGAATGACTGTGTCACTCTTCAGACAAAAACACTTCTGCTCTCTTCAGTTCTTTCTCCACTACCCAGCCTGGCCTCTCTGACAGATATTGTAAGCAGATAAAGCTTAGAGCGACAAAGTAATTTGATTAAACAGTACAGTACTACAGTGGCAAATTGAGTTTATCTATGAAATGACAGCTCATAGAAAATATCAGTTGATCAGATTAGGGGGCCTTCACATTGGCAAATTTCTGCTGTGCTCATGCCATTTCCCTGGCTCCACAGCAGCAGATCTTTAAAGTCCCATTTTTTTTTACCAGAGGAAAGTGGCCAATGATATTAATGTGCTGGGTGGGGTAGGTAGCAGTTAGAGAAGGTGATTGGCAACCGTGCCTGTCTATTAGGTGACCAAAACATCAGAGAGACTTCTTCCAATCAGCTTATGCCAAGCTTTAGTGAGAGTGGTAGTGTTCATTTGCTGATATTGCAAAGATAAAGCTGCCTCCTACTCATACATTGGTATGGCGGGACTTTGGAGAGCAGCCTGTCTTTCTTGTCACAAAGTGCTTTGATTAGATTGTTTATGGTGGTGAAATTGTGACCATTTGTAAAAAAATAAAAATAAAAAAAAAATTCTACACAATGGGAGGTTTTATGCTGTAAAAGCATGATGATTTCCTTCTTCATTTTGAAAAATATCTTTGTGGTCATAATGTTCTGGAGGAACTGGCCAAGTCACTCGCTAAACAACAACTACAAATACAGTATGAACTGTACTGTCACTCCTTTGTCCTGTAATCATCTCTGTGTAACATCCTGGCTGGTTGTGCCAACCTGGTCTGGTAGTGGGGAACAATGCCCGACTTGTTGGTGTGTTTTGGTGAGGCTTTTCATCTGTTTGGTAACAGCTCTCCAGCTCCAGCCCACACAAGACAAGGGGAGTGTGGTTTAACTGCAGCTGGATCTGTTGTAATTCACAGAGCAATTCCCTCTTACAGGCAGAATCTTATCTTCCCACCGGGATTGCACCGTTGTTATTGTGTTGTAGTGTTTAATTCCTCCCTGGTGGTGTGGTGTACAGTGTGAGGCACTGTAGATCAAAGTCATCCTTCCCTTCTTTGGCCTGGAAAACAGGAACCCTTTCTCATCTCTGGCATGTAAAGAACCAGCTGCCCATAGGGGTGTTTTACATCATGTTTAGCCACCTACGCCAAGACCCACCCCACCATCACACACACCTCAGGAATGAGTGTCTCTTGTGTACTTGTATATATTTGAGGATCACTTGCAGTTACGCCCCAGAAAGGGTGGGCGTGAGAGAGACTCCGCTTCATACTTGGCAGGCCTCCTGTCTGACACATAGATTGGTATCCCCTCATCCTCTCACACTCGCCAGGGAATGTGCACCTTGGTGTTTGCGGGGGTGCTGTTATGCTTGTCGCTACGTGGGCATGAGAGCTGGATGACAGAACGGCAAGGGTGAGGAAAAATGTCAGGCTACTTTGAACTTGGATGGCTATCAGCTATGTGTGGGCCGCTGAGAGTCTCGACAGTGGGCGAGACTGTGCGTGGGCACAGGGCAGAGCTTAAGTGTCCCTGCTATTTGCTGATCATGGGACACGCTTTAAATGTGAGCCATACAAGAACATACCTGGGAATATCCAAACGTCTCATATGGGAAAACCCAATGGATCAGATAGCCTATCGCCTTCAGCACATGACATAGTGCACAGTAATCACTCCATTAAATGTAAGCCCACTCCATGAATATCAAGGAATATATGATTCATTGCCGCTGCTGTTTTTGGGCATATGGGGCACTTTGCAGTCCCAAGTCACAAGCAGTGAAAAGGATTCATGAAGTATCGGCAACAGACTGTAGAGCTTTGATTGTGATCGCCTTTTCTGATTGTGGTGGACATTGTCATTCACATAGAATGGCACTATGAGTTCAGATAGATACATACATACATATTGACATACTCACTTACCTACTTGCTCAAAGAGAAAATTCTGTTGTCTTTGTGTAAAAGTAGTTTGCATAAAAGTTATTTCAAATTGATAATTGCAAGGTTTAAGATGCTTTTTCAAACTCTCTTCAATGGCATTTTCAGCAGTTAATTGTTGTTTTCCATCCAGTTTTCAGAAATTTAGAGCACTGATTGTTCTATGACTCAGGCAGATATGCAGAATGACTCATTTCTAATTATATTCTGAGAGGCACACATCAGCATACTATACATACTACACATCGGCATATTCTTTCAGTTGCGTTAGTATTTCCCAGAGGGTCAGAGTACAGGGTGAGCCAGGATGGCAGTATCCCTGCAGCAGGTAGGGGTCCAGTGTCTCAAAGACACTTTTACAGCAATGGATACAGGCTCTCACTGGGGGGTCTGACCTGTGACCTTTTGGACCCAGGACTGTCTCATTAACCATTCCTGCCGACAGTTGGTGATACATAGTTGAGATCTGTCCTCTTCTCTGCCCCCAAAGGTGCTGAACCAGACGGAGGACCACAGGCAGAGGGTCCTGCAGGCTGCAGCCAAAACGGTCAGAGTGTGGTTCATCAAGGTGAGGAAGATGAAAGCCATCTACCACACCCTAAACCTCTGCAACATCGACGTCACTCAGAAGTGTCTGATCGCTGAGGTGTGGTGCCCCGTCTCTGACCTGGACTCCATCCAGTTTGCCCTGCGCAGAGGGACGGTGAGTCGCTGCTCCGCCACGCAGAAGCACACATAATAAAGTTTAATGGAAACTACTCACCACTTAGCAGGTTTGGTTCATATCTTACAGACACAGTCATCCAAGGCCCCTCTTTTGATAGGGATTGGTTTTGGGTTGGTTCCAGTCTGTCTAGTTGTTAGTTGGGTGGGGTGGGACCTGTTTGAACCAACAGCTCTAAACTATGACAGTGCTAACAGGGCGTTAGGCTATGTGAGGATTTTACGCCTCTATGGAGGCCAGAATCCTGCCAGAGACTTGCATGCTTGGTAGTCCTGCAACGGACATTATGCTGATGTTCAAAAGGCAAATTGTTATGTACTTCCCAACTGTTGTGTACTTCAGTCCTGATCTTGAATTGATAGATATCCACTCAGTGTGCCAACAGAGGCTTAACCCTGTCACACATGGCGGACTCTCTACGCTGATTTTATCCCTGGGCTATTTTTACCCCGCTTGTCTTGTCTAGAAAGACAAGGCCATGGTGTAATATGCCCAGATCTCACCTCTACCAGTATGTCCACCCTCCAACAAAGCTGTGTGGCCTCAAACAAGATCAATGAATTTACCAGTCTTGTGTGGCTATTTGCTTCATCTGATTTGTTGAAGACAGTGGTGTCAGTCCAAACTAGTGATGGCCTGTGATAGCTCCCATCACACACATCGAGAATGGAGCAGGATTCCTCTCGTTTCTGGACAATGAGACAGAGCTCCAGCTGATATGCTCAACACATGATCCCATTATTGGACAGATTAATGGGATTTAGAAAATGACTTGCTCTCCATGATATGTCGGAGGATTGTGGCTGCTATTGCTTCCAAACTCTTAGAAGGCCTGTGTATACCCAGGCTGGAGTATCAGTGCCGATACACAACCATGATTAAATATGATTATTAAAGACAAGGTGATATATGAGGCTCCAGATCACCAGTCCAATTCTGGGATGTTCTAGTAGTTCAGGCCTGTGAAACTCATGCTAGTGTGTGTCGTATTATCTTGTGTTCTGTACTGTAGGAGAAGAGCGGCTCCACTGTGCCCTCCATCCTCAACAGGATGCAGACCAAGCAGACGCCGCCCACCTACAACAAGACAAACAAGTTCACCTCAGGCTTCCAAAACATTGTGGATGCCTATGGAATCGGCAACTACCGTGAGATTAACCCAGGTAAGCATGCTTGTCACACCTCTCTCCGTGCATTCCTCTCGGCCTGACCTCCCTCTGTCATTACCGAGATCATCAGTGTTATCCCGAATCCCCTGAGGCAGCTTGACTTTGCATTTATAGCAGAGTCTGTTTACCCAGCTGGCTGTAGTATTGAGCTACAGCAAGTGAAAGGCTGCTGCCTCAGCTGCTAAGTCTGCTTCATCATCCATTATCACCTTGTTGGGACATGCTGTGTATCATGGAGTGTTCAATCATACGTTGTTTCACCTGCCACCCCACCCTCCCCTCATACGATGCCTGCCTGCCTCCTTGTCTCCAGCACCATACACCATCATCACCTTCCCCTTCCTTTTCGCTGTCATGTTTGGTGACCTGGGCCATGGGGTGCTCATGACCTGTGCGGCCCTCTACCTGGTGCTGAGAGAGAGCAGGCTGATGGCCCAGAAGAACGATAACGAGGTATGGATGCTGCAGTGTCCAATCATGACCATCTCATCGGCCCTAGACCATCCTTACTGGTGACGCACCAGCCCCACAACCGTTCAGGACTTGGTTGCCTCCATGGATTTATGTTGCTGTTTGTCTATTAGAAATCCATTGCATTGCAGGAGTTGTAGTAGATATATTTAGTAAATTGCACATGTACTATGAAAATGTATTTTTTTCTTCATCTTTCACCTGAGATCTCAAGAGTAAATTGTGTCATGGTTTTCTGGTAGATGTTCAGCATGGTGTTTGCGGGGCGCTACATCATCCTGCTGATGGGAATCTTCTCGATCTACACGGGCATCATCTACAACGACTGCTTCTCCAAGTCCCTCAACCTGTTTGGCTCTGGCTGGAGCGTCAGGCCCATGTTCAACGCTCGAGTAGGAGGCAACTGGACGTAAGTGTCATTGGTATCAGATTTAACCCAAGTTGTGTAGTACTTAAACTTATAGAAATTTGTGCTATGTTCATATCCTCTTCAGGTTTGATACGCTCAAGGACAATAGGGTTCTGCAGTTGGACCCAGTAGTAGACGGAGTGTTCAACGGACCGTACCCCGTTGGCATTGATCCGGTGATTATTTTTCTTTATTCTACCAACAGATGAAAACTAGCTTACTAATAGTTAACATGCTTGCCAGCTGTGAGTGTTGTGAGCTGTGTGTACGTTACTGCTAACATCCACTTAGAAGCCTGCTATGGTAAAGTTACATCCTCAGCAAAAGATTAAGCCCAGTTACAATGAAGAACTCCAACAAACTATATACAAAACCTAAATCAAACAATATAATGGCAAACCAGGGAACTTGAAATGAATCTTCTTGCTAACAACACACTTACACAGGCAATTTGAATTGTAGAGAAATGTGAAATGGAAAAAACAATCTTCCACTGCAACCACACTGACCTACTACAGGCATGTCAGACATGATCAGTTCAACAAGGGCCTAATGAAAATGCTACAGTCCTGTAACAACATCAGCAAATGTTGATGCATAAAAAATAAAGTCACATCCCATCATACCAAATCTGTGACCATGTTGTCCCTCAGATATGGAACATTGCCACCAACAAGCTGACGTTCCTCAACTCCTTCAAGATGAAGATGTCTGTTATCCTGGGTGTGATCCACATGCTGTTTGGAGTCACTCTCAGTCTCTTCAACCACCTGTGAGACATTTTCAATTGCTGGTTTCATCCCCATGTATTTATTGTGATGCCCGAAAGTACAAAGAGACAAGAGAGCAATTCTGCTTATGCTTTTATCTCTTTGACTTTGTGTATGATTGTTATATGTAGCGACAAATCAGTTGTTTATGTTTCCATGCAGGTATTTCAAGAAGCCCCTGAACATCTACCTGGGCTTCATCCCAGAGATCGTCTTCATGGCCAGCCTGTTTGGCTACCTGGTCCTTCTGGTCTTCTATAAGTGGTTGTCGTATGACGCCCGCACCTCCAGGGACGCTCCCAGTCTCCTCATCGCCTTCATCAACATGTTCCTCTTCAACTACAACGACCCAAGCAACAAACCTCTCTACAGAGGACAGGTCAGATACACTTGTCTTGTTATGCACTCCATCCAGCCATTCTTCCATCCCTCCGTCCATCCCTTTATCCTGCGGTGGAATACCGTGAAAAGCAATCGTTCACTCACTCATTTTTTTTCCTTCTGCTCTTTGTTCTTCTCCCCTCAATGTGTAGGCGGGACTACAATCATTGCTGGTGATAGTGGCCTTGGCGTGTGTTCCCTGTATGTTAATAGTGAAAACTCTGGTTCTGCGGAGACAGTACCTATGGCGTAAAAACCTGGTAAGAAGGAGCACACCTGCCCCATGCTCTCACTCTGTGACGTGCTATATTGCACATATACACACAGTGAGTTCAGTGACTGCAATTCAGATTGCGTTGTAACCCCTGTCTTTTTACCAACCTTGCATGACAGGGCACACAGAACTTTGGAGGGATCCGGGTGGGCAACGGGCCCACGGAGGACGAGGCTGAGATCATCCAGCATGACCAGCTCTCGCAGCACTCTGAGGAGGAACCAGAGGTGAGGCAGCCAAATCCTAGCCAGGAATAATGTCTTCTACCTGGCAGCTTTTATCCCCCAGTGCTTTAAGAGCTGGAGCCATGGTAGGCTAGTATGTTGGTGAGGGAGGCGGGAGGCGGGAGGCGGGGGGGGGAACACAGGTTATAGGATCCAGTGCCAGCCTAGGTGGAATATCTTTGAATAATTCAGTCATTCAGCCACATTTGGAAAGTTAAACCATTGCCTCATGTTTCCACTCCCACAGTGGCAGGGAACAACATCAATTATGGATATAGGTGTGGTTTGGCAAAAGGAGCTCCAGCCTTTCCCCATTTCGAAATTATTATTATTGCACCCTTAGATCGCAGTGATATTATGAAATTAATTGAATATATGACATTAGAATTAATGTGGGTGTTGACTTTGTGGCATAGCTCTTTGTTTCTCATTTCCTCCCCTTTTGTGTACAGTTGCTGATAAATATTATAAAGAATCAACACCCAGGCTCCTTTTTACCTCTCGTGAACTTCAGACCAGTCAGGCTGTTTGTTATATTTCCTGCTGTACTCTGAAGCCACAAGGAAACCGAAGCTGAGTTGTAAGATGGACTCAGTTCATTGTATGGTCAAGGCCAGAGAGAGGGCCTGTTTGTTTTTATGTGGACCATTTCAAAGTGCCTCAAATAGATTTAATCTCCCAGTATTGTTCTGTTAGCTGACCTCTGGAGCGAAGAGACAGTCGATATGATTGGAAGCAACTGTTTATACTGTTGATGAATAAACACAGTCCATGCCATTGTAAACACATCCTTTTAGACTAGTGCTCTTCATAGCTTGTAGGGCTTTGCTGTGCTTTAGTCCATCAAAGCTGGTAGGCTATTGTCTGAGTTCTGGTGTGTTTAGCCATGGTTTGCTGGGCGCTTCAGAACAATGTGTGAGAAATCATATTTATTTTCATAATCTACTCCTGTGCACTCCAGTTTTGGCAACAGTTCAGAGGCACAAGGATGAGTGGATGAAATGTTGCTTGTTTTCAGTACTTAATTTCTTTATGGACAATATCCAATTTATTTCGGCAGTTTGTTGTATTGTACTGTACTTTGACCAAACTGTACTTTCTGTGTGTGTGTGTGAGTGAGTGTGTCTATACTTTGTATGTTTGTGCAAAACTCCTCCCCCTGGCTGGACAGGTGTTGAGGGTACTTAATCTGGGTGCTGAAGCAGCAGATCTACCACTAATGCCGTTTTTCCACCGCATGGTACCGGCTCAACTCGACTCGACTCTACTCGCCTTTTTTGGTTTTCCATTGGGCAAGTACCAGGTACCAGGTACCATATTACCTGGTACCTGGTACTTTTTTTGGTAGCACCTCCGTCGAGGTTCCAAGCGAGCTGAGGCGATACCAAAAGGTGATGTGAAAACACTGCAGACTACTGATTGGTCAGAGAGAATCGTCATCATTGCGCGATACGGGACATATATGCTAACGTCAGACAGAACAACAGAGAATTTTTGAATCAGCTTATTGTTTACACAACAAGCTGCTTCAATCATCTTATCAAATATATACAGATAATAAAATAATTTAATCCTATCAGAGAAGAAATTTCAGTTATTTCTGCATGTTAACAGTATGAAATGGCATCTTTGTGTTCTAAAATGAAAGCTTGCTACTGCCAAACTAGCTCTCCTAGCAGTACGTTTAGGGTGTAACTTTTGACAGGCAGTATCCAGCTGCTGTGTCTGCCGGAGTGGGTCAGTCGGGGCATTTCAGAGCTATCGGCATTCCCCATCAGTGGCTCCCAAAGCAACACCAAACACAAACACAGCAGCAACCTGCCCAAGACCAGAAAACACATGTAAAGACCGGTGAACATCAGAGCAGAATATTGTTATGCTCTAATGTTGACTTCATCCTCTAACCTTACAAGTCTGTTAATGATGTCGTTAATTACTTTTTCCTTGTTATTGATGTGTGTTTGTCCGTGTGTGTGTGTGTTGTCAATAACCAAGCGTTGCCTTTTGTCACTTGCTTTCAAGACCCACGAGGAGGAAGAGGTAGGACAGGAGCTCATGACTGCCCCCCTCACCCCTGCCCCGCAACCTGCCCCCCTTCTCTCCAAGTGCATGTCTCGCAGTTCTGTTTTTCTGGCCCTTAGCTTTGTTGTCTGTGTATGCTGCCAACCAATGCCTGCTGCTCCTAGCTGTGTCTGTGCGTTGTCCATGTGTTTCTGGTGTCTCTCGTTGTAACGTGGGTAGAGGAGATTCCTCAAGCGGCTGTTAAGTTGGGGCAGCATCTTCTAGACTAGTGCTTCTTTACAGTCCCAATCAGGTGGTGGGTATTGGAAGCATGAGGCATCCAGCAGGGCAGCTGATTCCTCTGGGTCAAAGGGTGCTAACAGGATGGTGCCTCTACTAATTCTGGGGGGTTTGCTGATCTACAGTGCCAAATGGCTTCTTCAATCAATGACCTTTTTACCTCTTTGTGAACTGAATGAATGTGATCGTGTTTCTATGTCATATCTGTCCCACAGTTTAACTTTGGGGATGTGGCAGTGCACCAGGCCATCCACACCATAGAGTACTGCTTGGGCTGCATCTCCAACACAGCTTCCTATCTGAGGCTATGGGCCCTCAGTCTGGCCCATGCACGTAAGTCATAACACGCACCTTTATCTTGCACAAATACACACAAACATTAAGAGAAACACACACAAATGCATGCATTCTCAACTTCTTATCACTTTCAGTGCAACCCGTGTCCTGCTCTCTTTCTCCCGTGCACAGAGTTGTCGGAGGTGCTTTGGACCATGGTGATGCACATTGGCCTTTCCTCAGACAAATTCTTCGGCTTCATTCCTCTCATCCTAGTCTTCAGCGCCTTCGCTGTTCTCACAGTTTGCATCCTTCTCATTATGGAAGGCCTGTCGGCTTTCCTGCACGCACTGCGTCTGCACTGGTGAGTATTGCGTTTTTATCTGTCTCATCTGTTACCGTATGTGTACATGTTTTTTGTTTACTTTCTCTCCTCAGTCTTGATCTCAGTTTCACTCGTGACCTCATGATATGCACACACACACAAGCAGATAAACACACAGTAACCATGAAAGACCCACATTGCACATACCATGCCAGTACTGACAAACATCTAGGCCATTTTTGTTTTGTTGTTGTTGGTCTTACATTAAAAAAAAAGCATAATAACACATGGGCTGCACAGATGATATATATATTTTTTTAAATTGCTGTTTCCTAGCTCCTCGTCGGTATTTAATGTGTTGAAATCCATGAGATGAGCTCACAGACGCCTGCCAGATTTACATTAGGCTTTCCTAGATTCCCTCTGATAATCCAGTTGATAATCCAGAGTTGCTATTGATCTAGGTAAAAGATCAAGACCCCCCCAAATGACTGTATGCCATAGATCTGTAGCTCCCTCTGCAGGCTAGACCGTCTCTTACTTGGGCTTGCCAACTTCTACAGGATCTCAATCATGGAAGTTATTATATTATGTCGAAGTAGGGTATTTGGCCCCGCCCACTCTCACGCTGACTTCCCATGCTTTTCAAAATGGCACAGAAAGTGCTGAGAGATAGGGGTTTATGGGTGCCGACCATGGAAGTATTGTATTATCAGTCTCAGCAACCGTCCCAGGGTGTGTCCCAATTAGGAGTTAACAGATTGTGGTTTTCCAGCGCTTGCTCTCTTTCCTGGCCCGGGGCCTGGAACATGTCTGGGGTCCCGTCTAGAGCCCAGGCTGGCCTGTCAATGGTGTGCTTTCTATTGATGGTGTGTGTGGCGTGCGGACCGGTCTATGACTCCTCAGTAAGACATGGTGGAGCCGCTGTTGTCCCCTCATTAATGTCTTTGTCTGGCATCGCTGAAAGTCTGCCTGAATTGGGTTTGATAATCCACTGGCACATTCACAAAGCATGCCAGGGACACAGGCACTCGTCTCTGTAATTATCCTCCTCACAGGAATGCTGGCTGACTCGACTTTCAGTAAATGGCCTTCAGGGTCAATGAGGCATGATTACTTTTGAACATGGGCAAGCCAATAATCAAACAGTTTTTTATTCTTTTGTGGTTGCTGTGTTTTTTGGTCGAGAAAATTATTTGTATTATCGAAAATATCAATGTGTTTGCTGCTCTCATAATGGTTGCCTGCCTCAAGTCACATGTAATGTCTGTTTGCCAAAGCAGAGGTGGCCAAAGATTTACAACTCAATAGCCAATAGCCAAGGATATGTTTGTTGGCGTGTCTCATCTTAAGTGCTCATCTCTTTGCTGGAGAGATTCCTACAGTGGTTTGGATTGGAGACAGTAATCAACAAGCAATATACAAACAGTCTATTTTAAATTATACAGAATAATGTCAGCAGTAGTTAAACAAAATGCAAGATAGTGTTTATGATTTTGACCAAAACTTGCAGTCAAAGTATAAGTTGAAGTGTCTTGGTATCCCTTTGAAATTAAGTTTTTAAAACTGATAGACAAAGAGCACCGATTCAGCCCAACAGAAGTGCTTCTTGAAATGTAACAAAAGCTGTCTATGCCAGAAGTTAAGATCTACAGTACAGGTAGTTGTTTTTAAATGATGACCCCCCCCACTCTAGTCTACCTTCCTACTCCAGACAGACTATGGAACGGCAGGCATTTTGGGGTTCCTCAGTTGAAAGGTCATCCAGCCGTTGGTTAGCATTGAGCTATTAAAAATAGAGCCCGATCGTTTTCCCGAGGGGAAGAGGCTTAGGTTTCTGGCCCCAGGACCAGGCCCAGTTTTAGAGGGGCAGGGGGATGTGGTCGTGGGCGGGTGCAGGTGGGCTCGGTTACCAGCTGCTCTACAGAGACAGACTGTGGAATAGAGAGCAGGGGTCGTCTGTCACGAATGCTCAGCGCTATCCAAGCCTGATAGCCATTAGCCCGCTTTACCTAACTTGACTGAAGCCGACTTGACTGTGTGCCTGTGTTATCGTTTCTGCGTGAGAGGCTTCCTTATCAGTGTGTTTTTTGATTGGATCCTGTCTTTACTTTCTTTCCAGGGTGGAGTTTCAGAACAAGTTCTACTGCGGCCAGGGCTTCAAGTTCCTCCCCTTCACCTTCGAAAGCATCTTGGAGGGGAGGTTTGAGGACTGAGCACGACCCACTCTTCTTCTTCCATTAATTAATGTCACTTGTCTCTTGAGAAGCTATGTGGTGTTGAATAGTGATTTTTGTGTGATGTAGTGTCCATCCTTCAGGGTGTTACCACAACTACATGATTGACACTCCCCGAGATCATCTGTTGAGGTTGAGGTCTGCCATTTGTTTTAAACCTCTCAGCGTTTTTAGAATTTGACCTATCTGGATCTGGAACTATTCTACTCAGAAATTGATATAATATCTAGCTATCCTTGGTTATTTTCCCTATACAGCTATTCATTCATTCCTCAGAAAAATATATGTTCTCTGTCATGTCCGTGTCCTTGTTTTATAATTTTTTTTCTTGTTTGATATTATTTATGCAATCTTTTTCCATATGAAACCTGCTTTTTTTGTCCTTCATCCTCACTGAGAGAGTTGCACTACTGATCATTATAAATGAGGTCTACTTTGCCACAGTTATAACTGCAGATTCCTTATTGATTCAGATCGATAGATGCTTCAGAGTAAAGTGACAAAACTTACTCTCCAGACACAGGAGCTAGTGTGGACTTAATTTCTATATATCTGCCCCACATTGTTGTATCCAGGCTGTCCCTTTCTCTCTCTGTCTTGGTCCTTTACCAACAATCAACATTCACAGAGCTGCTCATCTGATTTCATACATACACACACCCACTTTGCACACACACATGCCTCTTTTAGATTTTCATACACACCTCACACACACAGCTATACTGTAAAGGTCCAAAGGGAATAAATTCTAGCATTCAAATGCATCAAGATTTCAGTCCGTTCTGTGAAAATGAAGCTAAATCGACTGTTTTATCCTGCATTGTGCTCTAACATTACCATCAATGCCCTTTGTATTGACTGATCCGTTTTCAACATCCATATGCAGTAAATGAATGGGAATCTCTCTCTTATGTGGTCCGGATAGTCTGATATTAGTGTAGGTTATTTATGTAACATAGGTGGATTTTCTGTGATAATCCAGAATGCTAAAATGATCTGACATTGTGAGTCTCGTTGATTCTTGTTGTTCCTTATGTTGATTTAATTTTTCTGTGAAAGTTTACAATGTTTTTGACCCATTTAGAAGGGAGAGGGACGGGCAGACTACAGCACAGATGTAAAAATGGAATCAGTCCCTTGTACATCTATGACCACCTACTTTAATTGCGCATCTCTGTCAATAAAGTGGAAAGACCTGGTTTAACTGCTGCATTGGTTGTCTTTTTCTCCAGTGTGGAATTCGCCTTGATCTTTATTCATTGCGTTTTTTCCAAGAAGAATTTAGGGGCACAGTGTTTTGCATACAATTTACATAAGTACAGCTCTCTCTGGTGGTTGCAGAGGAGTGTAGCGATGCCTCTGTGGCTTATTTCACTGTCAGCATTCCTCTGGGTGGCGCTATTGGACAGGCCGTTCTGGCCTTTGTTGAGAATCAAGACTGGATCTTGTGGATTGATTTACTCACTTGAGTCTAAGCCTTTCTAGCTGAGTTTTCAGTTGCAGTGAGTGATGCATGCTGTGTACTTCTAAGTTAGCTTTATGAGAAATGTTGTGTACAGTGAGTGTTGCTTCTCCTGGACATCTTATAGTGTGTGTTAGAAGTTGTAATATAAATATAAGCGCCTTGAGTTACACATGACAGATTATTTTAATTACCTGTTCCACTGCTGAACTTGCCTGAAAGGTGATACCAGAGCCAACAAAAAAGAAATTACCCCAGGAAGCACTGACTTCTTTGGAAAAGGATGTACAGTTATGTATTTTTCACATAATGGGTCTTTTCTCAAGTAAACCACTTGTAATATAATCTAGTTGTCTACGAGCAATTATGTTTGAATTGGCCACAACAGAACTGTCCAGTTGACTTTCTCAGTCCTGTCAAAGAAAGCAGGAAATTTTCAACTTTCCACAATATTCCACGATTAAAATGATTTTGCCCATGACGAATGACAGTATATAGGGAATTAGGGTGAGGTCCTTGAGGAGTTTCTGCCCACACATGTTCTAATCTGAGACCGGGTCTCATGCTACTGGCACCTTGGGAGGAATGACTCTAAAAAAGCCCTCAGCCGTTCTGGGACGAGGAACACGATGTCCTCCCTAGGAAGAATGTGTGTTTTTGCTAGGGGGGTTGCTATTAGCCACAACAGCCCATAGTAATAATAGAGCTCTTTATTTATCTTACATTTTTTTGAACAGGCCCATTTAATTTGATATTTCCCAGCGTGTCATGTAGAAGCAGGGGTGAGGGCAAGCTTGCGTAAGAGTCCTAGAAATCCCGCTGTGTTTACACTTCCAGGGACCTTTATTCTCCAGTGGTCATGTTTCAGAGCATAAACCCCAATGAGACTGAGCTTATTATTTTGATCCTTTATCTAATGCAAATATGCAGTGCACTTTAGCTTGGCTCAAAACCGCCTCTAGGAATGTTGTGTTTCTCCTAAAGTTATAATAGATTTTTCTTTGGGATAAGAGAGATGCTATTGCAGCTGTTCTAATGCTACAGGCCTTGGTGTTCTCAGTTTTCTTGATCCAGGCACAGAGAGCAGGACTTTGAGGTTCAGGATGTTGTATTAGTCAATTTGAGCAGTTGTTCTCTACCTGGGGGTTGGGACACCCCAGGGGGTCACAAGATGATGGGATAGGAAAAAAGCACATTTCTGTAATACAAATGTATTATCATGTCTATTTTTTCAGATTTTTCTCAAATTTTTGCTTTTTTTTTCTTGTGAAATACTAAATAGTTTTCAGCCTCTAGGCCTCCTCTGATATTGAATCAAATGAAACAAAATAAAAAGGGAAAATCGTTCTTTGGTTGAACTCTGCACGTTTGTGATGGGGGTCGCAAGTAGACATCCCTTCGTTTTAGGGGGTCACAAGCCATAAGATAAGATAAGATAAGATATCACTTTATTAATCCCCTTGGGGAAATTCGGGTGCCACAGCAGCAACTGGCAGAACAGTACCAGGGAAAAATAAGTACAGAAGATTTGAAAAGAAAAGTGAAAAGAAGAGGTAATAAGATTTAAAAAAAAAAAATGAAGGTAATGTACATAATATAAAACTATAGAGACAGTGCAAAAATGCAAATAAATGCAAAGAATAATAATAAATGTGTATCCATATATTTATGTACTGTATATATACATAATCAGTGGTCAGTTATTAGTGCCAGTCAGGGGAAGGGGGGGGTAAAAAAAAAGGTAAAGAACCACTGATTTAGAGACAGCTATTGCGATTGGCGACCAAATATCTGCAAGAGTCACTGTGTGATGTTGTATATCACAATCTATTTACCATCCCATACATTACAAAGACCAATCCATGCTGTACCTTGCTGTATGTTGAATAATGTGTGTATATTAGTGTGACTGGCCACAGTGCTCACAGCCCAAAGAGCCCAAATTGTTCCTTGCACTGCGTGGAATCTGGATTTGCTGCGTTCTGGCCGCCTAGACTCATGACTCAAACTTACACATCCATCTGGGATGACAGACTAATGAGAAAGAGTTTCCTTTCTAAGGTACACTCTGCAGCTTTGGAATAGTATTGATGTTCTCTTTTTCTTCAGGTTTGTCTGTTGTTTTCCACCCGCAGACATTCTTCCAGTCAGTGCACCAACAGATGAGAAAATATTGAAGCGCTGCCCTGTTCACTCACGGCACTGTTGTTTTGGAACCGTGCAGCAGACATTTAATATTGTAATATCTTTCATATTGACAGGTAGCACTGCGTAAAACAGACTGAATACAATCCTATTCACTTAAAAACATAGTCCTAAAGAATATTTCTATTTAATAAATAAAAAAAAACAACCTCAACTGAAGGCTATTTGAAAGACTGTGAAAAGAATGACCAACTTCGGCCATGTTGGCCCAGTTTACAAATGCCTTCCTTCTTTGAGTAAACCTGGATCTGATGTACACACACACACACACACACACACAAATAAACTGTAACTCAAGTGACTGTAGCACCTGCAGTGTGTTTGAGTTCTCTGTGTTGTTTCCACTTGACATTCCTCTGAACGCCTCATTCATTTTTGTCAGCGCTGCATACTTCGTCCATCTGCAAGACAAAATATGCACTTTCTGTCTTGTTGAACCGCCACAACCTGCCACATGAATTATCATGGCTGACAGATTGAAAGAGATAGAGAAAGTAAAATTGTTTATGCCGACGTGATTGACAGGCGGGCCTCTTAGGCTTATAGAAAGCCCAGGTGAGTCTGGGACAGAGGAAACCTCTCTTTACTCAGAGGGTTTGTACCTTTCCAAATCACTGGGGCTTTATTACCAGGTCTTCAGATAACATTGTCCCTGAAACAGTTTTCCACGACCTGTCTGACCCCCAGCCATTGTTTCCAGGTTTTTTTTTCACACACCGATTTGGCCGATTACATCAGGAAGCTTCACACAATATGAAAATCTGACAGCAATGACAATGTTGCGCGCAGGCATACACACACACACACACACACACACACAGACACACACACACACGCAAGCATGAAAACATGCATCCATATCTCTGTGGGAGAGAGTTGCATAACACAAAAAGCCGGAAGAAGCGGAATAGCAGAAGAGAGAGAAAACAAGTGGCTGTCACATAAAAGGAGGGGTGACTGCCTTTTTGACTAATTAAAGTGTTCCAGGCTCCTGGCAACCTTGAAAGTACTCCTGGAGGCATCAGCGAGTTCCTCTCTGGCATCAGAAAAATCAGCAGGTTTATTGTTGTTGGTTTTCTCTGTCATCCCATCCTCCACACCCATGCCCACAGAACCAATAATGCCAACACATCAAGTCAACAAGTGACAACTCTTCGCTGCCAACACAAACCCTCACACATGCAAAATGAACATTATGTCACCAAACCACTAGCTTTTGCCAGAACCAAACCATTATTACAAATACAATTACCTCTTGGGTGTGAGAACCACAGGTTATAGCACAGGTTATATCAGAGAGTCATAAGATGCCAGCCTCCCGTTTGACAACCCGACCACAAGTGTGGCTCGTTATGTTCCAAAGGATAGTGGAGAGCGTTGCGAAAACATCCATCTTAACAAGTTATGTAATCGTGTTTTGAGTCCCAGAGTCTTATTTTTCTCAAAACAAAGCATCAATATAATGACATGTGAAATCTCACCCCAATGGCAGATTTTTTTTCCCCACTTGCTTTAAGAAAAACAAGATTTAAAAATTCAATATTTGATTAAATAGCTTATTAAGATGGACATTTTTTGCTGTGAAGTTACTCGATATAAAGGAGGTAGAAGGCAGTAAGAGAAAGTGAAGGTGAGTGAGTGAATGAAACAGAGGAAGGAGAGGGAAATGAATTGCTGAGGGACAAATGTGGACTGCCATCTTAACTCCACTCTACAGCACATTTGTTTGTTTGCTTGTCTGTGCGTGTGTGTGCATGTGTGTGCATGTATGTGACCGATTCCCTACCCCAGTACAGTAGTGAACGGGGCGAGTGCTGCGGGTTGAAAATCAAGAGCTCGAAAAGGTCCAGACCACCAGAATCTGTTCCCTGTCAGTCTGAAAACCCTGGACTCCCTCCCAGGCTTGTAGAGACACAGTCAGCCCGCAGAGTTCAATGTGGGTACGTTTGTGAGTGTGTGCGTGTGCATGTATACATGTTTGTGTGTGTGTGTGTGTGTGTACACTACATGTGAGTGTGCATTCGTGTGTGTAGCCTCCTGCAATCCAAACAACAGAACTGGCAGTGTTTTTGTTTCTTTCCATGAGCTTTACCCACAGTGAAACTGAACCGTATAAGGAGTGACTTAGCAGTGGCCCTTGTTTTGGTTGGGTTCCTTACACAGCTTTTGAGTTGAAAAGTTCTCTCTCTAAGCTGAGTATGCCTATTGTATGGCTTTGAATGCGCTCTGTGCCAGTAGTGCCCCCACGTTGTGGCAGGATATGGACACCGCAGACAGAGGAAAACAGGCAGCAGCATCGGGTCGCGCTACTCTTTGTTGAGAATGCTTTTGTTGTTCTCGAGCCGTTTCCAGGGACTGAATAAATAGCTCTGCGTAACCAAAGGCATTTGCCTCCCTCGCTGCTATGAATGCACCACCATGAGAAACATATTACCAGTGGTTACGAGTGTTTTGCCCCTTTTGGAAATTCTCTCTCTCTGCTTTTCTTTTGAAAGCACTGCAGTGACACGTGAAAGCAATGTTCTCCATAGTCCGTCCCGGTCAACATCTAGGGGGTGCACATGGAGGATTTCAGCCAGGCTTTGAGGAGTAACATGTTTTGTCATGGTTCGTCTTGTTATCTATATGAAATACTAGCGCGTTATGGGACTGAGACATAGGATCCCAGGTTAACTGTGGGAATGTTTCCAAAGATGATCCCCTGTCTTCTATCCTCTTTAGGTCCACTTCTACCAGCCCCTGATAGCCATCACCGTCAACATGCCTTGGCACTTGAACTTAGAGTGGGTTTCTTGTGGATCTCGAAGATTGCTTGTGAAAGTCTGCATCGAGAGCTTTGCATTTCATGACGCTGCCTTAGGTCAACGCTGGAATGTAACAGGAGTGAACTAATTTGGAGGGAGCGACTGCGAGGCACATACCAAATTAGAGGGTCAGAGAGTGTTAAGAGCCTATTTAGTCTGTCAATACGATGTCAATTGAGCACATTCCGAAAGGGATGAAATGAAAAATCTTTGGTTAGTCGTACATGGTGCGACGAATGAGATTATCAGCCAGACGCTGGTGACATATGGATGGATTTGTGGCTGTGATGTAAAAGGTTGAAAAGGTGAGCTGAGACCAAGTTTGTTACAGAGAGAAGAGTTGAAGAATAAAGGATGAGGACGGCTGGAGAGGTAGGCTGTCGTGAGCTCGTAAGTTTTCCAAACCCTGGAGGATAGATTACTTTCTGATCCCTCTTCTCTTGACTGCTCTGACATCAGTGCGCTCTCTCCATAACGAGAGTATAATCAGGAACATAAGCGTAAAGGAATTTCCCCATTATGTAAGGTGTGAGGGAACCGCTTCTAAGAAAACCGGTGCGCTGAGAGAGATCTAGAGATAGGGAGATTGAGAGAGACAGGGAGAGTGAAAGCACGACAGCAAGAAGAGACAGAGAGAGGCAAACAGAGCGAGAGGTCAGGCAGGAGGAGACAGAGAGAGAGAGGAACGCTACGAGGAGCTGGGAACTTTCACTTCCCTTCATGTCTTCATCTAGATTCCTAGGAGTGATGGAAATAGGCCATACACTGGGCCAGCAGGTTGGCCTAGAGCAGTTGTCTCCAACCATGTGCTGTCAAAGGGCAAAAGTTATCAGGTTTTCATTCCAACCAGCGCATTTCACAAGTAAGTGTAATGAGATGGTGTATTGTTTGCTCGGGATGAAAACCTGAATGACTGGTATTATGGGCACCACACAGGTATGTGTCGTGCCCATAATACCAGTCATTCTCAACATATCTGAGCCACAAAGTGCCACAAAGTACCACACAGAGCCGCAAAGTACAACAAAGTACCACACTGAACTACAAAGCAGACCATAAAAAAACACACAGAGCCACAAAAGACAACAAAGATGCCACAAAGCAGACCACAAAGTGCCACAAAGAACCATAAAGTACCACAAAGTATACCATGAAGTACCAATACACGCTTTGTGCCAATAGTTGAAGACAAAGGGATAAAGAGGTTTAGAAAGGTAGACTGTCATGCAGTACAGAGTACAAATAATCTATCCACACCAATGTGGATAGATTATTTGTGGTGCTTTGTGGTATGTTATGGATTCTTTGTGGTAACATGTGGCACTTTGTGGTATTTTGTGCTACTTTTTTGTACTTTTTTGGCTCTGTGTGGTCCTTTGGCCATTAGTAGGACCCCCTGATGAAATAATCTTCATCTTCATAATGAGCTCTTTCTGACCTACCGGTTGTCATAGAAAGAGCTCTCCAGTTGCAGTCCTCATACACTCAGATAACAGAATATTTGACTACCAAGAAAAGTGGTTTATGTAAACAAATATTTGCACACCAGGTGATTACGCTCATGATCCCATTTGCGTAGTGTGTTCCCAAGCTTTCAGTGGCACATCGATGAGAAACCCACAGTCAAATTCCACCCTGTTGTCAAACACAGCCGACCGTTGGTTATATAACGGATCGCTTTTGGCCTCCGCAGCGTGGCTGATGAGAGGGCCAGAGGGTATAGCTTCTGCAACTTCCCAAGTGGTTTACATTTTGGATTCCCTGTTCCGGAGTTTTACGGACCTCGAGGGATCAAGGTGGGGCAGCTGGAGATGCTGACAGCCTCATCTATGTTTAGGATGCATGGTTGCTTAGCATGGGATCAAACGCAGCAGAAATGTCTTACAGCCCAGCACAAACCAAGTTTAGTCTTGTGCATGCTAGAACAGTAAAGAGAAGAAAGAATCGACGAGGAGAGAAGAAAAAGCAATGTTTGTGATATTAAGGTAACCAGCTTACCATCATAAAACAGACTCAAGAGAGATGAATAGGTATTGAAAAGATGACTAGATCCTCCAAAACCCATTAAGAGGGACCTCAGCTTCAATCCACTGGGATTGTTGAGAGCAGGTTATCTGTGTGTCAGGCTGAGCTTTGGTCTACTCTTTATTTGTTTGGGTCTGTAGGAGCCAAGTGCTCTCCTGCTACAAAGCCAGTTCCTCTCTGGTTGAGGTTTTGCTGTGCACCCACCTAAAAGCTTCAGTGGGGAGATAGCGCACACTGTCTCCCCATCTGTCTTAAATCCTCTCCTAATGCTAGCCTTGAACATCAAAGTCGTAACAACTGATCCTGAGAGTCTTTCTGAGAAACAGCCACTAAATCAACCACTTCAATCGGTCTGGATGCTTGTGCGCTTGTGTGTGTGTGTGTGTGTGTGTGTGTGTGTGTGTGTGTGTGTGTGTGTGCGTGTGAGTGCGTGTGAGTGTGCGTGTGTGCGCGTGCAGCAGTATGGAAACAATACCACCTCCCACTGAGAAAACAAACCCCATTTAACAAGGATGAGGAGGATATGGGGGAATAAAAGGCGTAATGGACAGTTTTTGAAAAAAGGAAGGAGGCAAGTTATGAACATTTCTGGCATTCCAGCACTCCATGCAGCAGCAGGATATTCTTCGGGGGAAGTGGTCAGTCGGGCCAGGGCCTCCGGACCACGACCCTGCAGGGAGCCCCGCTTTCCCCCTTATTGGCCACACTGGAGCTGGACTGGCCCAGTGCCGACCAGGAGAGGAAGGACACATTAAAGCAAGAATTCAGAATATTGGCAGGCGAGGCTATTGTTCAACCTGACTCAAATAAACAAGCAGGAGTGTGTGTGTGTGTGAGGGAGAGAGTGTGAGAGAGAAAGAGAGAGAGGGAGAGACTTTACTAGAGTGGAAAGCATTACTGTGTGCTCCTCTTCACAGGACACTGGCATTTCCTGTAAAGAGAGGCTGCTGGATATTTGTGGAAGACTGGCCCGAGAGAGAACTTTGTTTTCTTTAAGATAGACTGTTTCCCTAAATAGACCTACGTATACTGAGAGGAAAGGCAGATGCTTCACAAATTGTCCAGTCCAAGCGTGAGCAACCTTTTCTGGTATGAGATCTGCTTTTCCCCTTAAGGCACTGAGGTGATCTAACAACAACAGTTGCAACAACGAAAAGCACAACTGTTCATCATCAGCATTATACCAAAATGGAATAAACCAATAATTTCATAATCATAAAGATGATGATGATCATGAGGCCAAGATATTGGATACAAATTTTTCCTATAACAGGCAGTAAATTGGGAGTATGAGCAAATAGGGCAAAGATGGCACAAATAGACTCATGGACAATATTCAATTTAGACAACTTTTCCTGGATTATCTAATAACTAATAGCTCTACTTAATGAAAAAATGTCAGCTATCTGCCATTTTGGTTGATTTGACCAACCTTTAACTGAATTATGATTCTTAACGGAACGATTTCGATTGCTGTAATATATCCCTTCATAAATCAGATTTAATTTCACCATGGTCACTGATCCTGTGCACAAGTGGGTAATTCTTCTGCCCAGCACTTCACTCATTGGAGTTATACATTCATAAATCAGGGCAGCTGACTAGGCTTTTTCTTGGGAACCTTGATGGATTTTGTCTGCCTTCCTCATCATTTGCAAGCAGAAGTGAGAGAAGTGATCTAAGACAGAAGCTGTCTGATCTCAGGCCCAACAGCATTCTTGTGTCATGGACATCTGTAATGACTGCAACAAATTAGGAAGTTATGTAATATAAGATTCTTGCAATCAGGCAAGTCCTAAAATTCTGAATTGTTGATGAGAGAGCTGTTGCAAACCAGAAGCGTCAGCTCTCCCATTAGCCTTTGCTGAGACTGATGGTGAGGCTGGAAGTTACTGAGCGAGACGTTGTGGACTAAGTGAAGTATTACGTAATTTCAGTCAGGAATACTACTTATCATTCACTCATGCTTTCTCTTTACCCAATCAGAGTTGGTGAACACTTTCCCTCTTTTGCAGAGAACCAATCAGAGTTAGCCGTCACTTCCCTCTCTCTTTCAAAGAGCCAATCGTCTAAGTAACGGGAGTATATACAAGTCGCCTTCTATGCTATTGCCCTTCTCTCAGATCTATGCCGTATGCTGCTGTCATTCCAGTCGCTGTGCTTACCTTCGTCCCTCCACCATCCCATCACCACCAATGTCCAGGCTCCAGAGGAACTCCCCAGGGGGACATCCTAATTCCTACATCTATCCCGGATGTACTCCTAACTTCACGAATGGGAGGAGTTCCTCCATGGAGCTTACGCCAAAGTTTATATCTTGTTTTATGTCATGAATAAACTTTTTCATTCGAGCATTCATCCTAGTCTCTCCTGATTGAAATGCAAGTCTAATTGTGGGTGCATTATAGCTATATGACATTCAGAATAATAATACAGAATAATAATTTCTCACAAATGTAGTTTGGATGTAGTGGAACCTGTACAGTAGCCTAACAAATTACAGTATTTTAAGGACAGCAAAAAGCCAATTTAACTGGTTAATAGTTTGGAAAATTTGTGTAAGTATAGTTTCCCCTAAAGTATTTTGATTGCAGCTTAAAGCATTAATGTCAAATCTGTTGTGGTTATTGTTCCCATAAAACCACACACACACACACACTCTCAGACTGAAGAATTTGATACAAAATGTATATGTATTTTTCTTATGACACATTTTGCAAATTTATTCAATTTAATGTAACGTCCACAAGGACAAGTGCAAACCTGCCTGAAATTCATTAGCAGAAAAAAGAGGAATGAGAATTCATGAGTAAAAAGTCAATGTACAAAAAAAAAATACATACAATAATGTTTTAACATTCATACTTTCATAAAAAAAAACAAAAAAAAAAAAACAATAGCAAACATCTTTACAGATTAATCTTAACACTATACCACACAATATACATTTCAGTACTTTTTTTTTTGTTTTTTTTGTTTCTTTGAGAAAGTCTTCCTAAGAGCAACCCCTCTGCTCCATAGCATCTGAAGGCAAAACATCACATATCCAACCAGGCTCAACACACAGCCTTTCGAGATGTTGTAGATATTACAATAATCAACAACATTATACTGATATTTTTCAACCCCTGCCATTCCCTCTTCCCAAGACTGATCTTTTCACAACATTTGAAGAGCATGAAATCTATAGTGGTGTATTCGAAATGGCAACCTCACAATGATATAAGTACAAAGAAACTTGTGCAACTTGTGCAATAGCAAAAATAGTTTGTACAAAGAGAAAAAAAAAATCTGAACACAAAAGTGTGGTTGACTAAGTGGCACTTTGTGGAAAAGGGTGATGCAACAACAACAGACGGTGGAAGGTGGTTAATATGTACAGTACATTGTGTGACTGAGTCTACTGACTTTGTGCTTTTTGAGCCTTTGGTTTCTCACTATTACATTGAAGTCCAATAACAAAATAAAAAGTGCTCAAGATTGTCCTTTAAAATAACAATGCTACTATTTATGTCTAAGACTTGGCCATTGATGTGGCTTTGTATATTTATTAAGGGGCAGAAGTGGTTTAACAAACACACACACAGATAAATAAACACATCAGACAGTGGAAACAGTGTCTGGCTTCTGCGTCAGGCGCTCTCCTCTACTTTAATTCCTTTACTGAGGAGGACCATCTGTCCGAACCCTTTGCTTCCTTCATCATCGACATAACAAAAGGCATCACAGAAGGCATGTCTGGGTCAGCCCACAGCTAAAGCAAAAGTAGGTTTGAAGAGAGCGCATGGTGAGTGAAGTCATTTCCCCTGGAGGAAAACTGCCTCTCCTCTGAAACCCAGTTCAAAAGGTTATTCGGGTAAGAAAGACAGGAATCAGAGTGAGTCCAGAGGCAGGTTGGGACAAACCAGCCAGCGTCTCGTCATGCCCAGTTCAGTTCTTCCACTGAGTGGGCAGGAGTCCCGGGACATAGAGCTCCGTCTTCATGGTGGAGCGCCGCGCCTACTCCGCTCCCATCACATCCATCAGCACGGAGTAGCATCAGTATTATTCACACACTCGCACACAGAGGCATCAAACTACACACAGCTCAGCTCACGGACATCCCATCTGTCACAGCAGTAGCAGCAGCAGCAGCAAACAGCTCGCATACAGCATCCACATAGCATGGCCCTGCATCACATCCAAGACCAAGCCGGCTTCTCAGCGTCCGTTCTGCGGGTTTAAGTTCATTCAGTCTCTTTTTACGTTACGTTTCTTCCCCCGCCACGCGCAGACGGCCGCGGCGCTCAGCAGATGAGCTCCTGCGGGATCTCGGGTCGCGTGGGGAAGGGGGGCTCGGCGAAGGAGAAGGCGTTGCGGCCCGTCTTCAGCTCGCCCTGGCCCGGGCACGTCAGGTACGAGCCCAGCAAGTCCAGCTCGGGGGAGGGAGCGGGACTCTCCGGCTCCGACTCCGACTGGCTGGTCTCCGGCTCGTCCAGCGAGGAGGCGGGCCTGGTGTGGAGGTGCGGGTGCGGGTGCGGGTGGGGGTGGGAGTGAGGGTGGGGATGGGGGAGCGAGGTGAGCCAGGGGTGCTTGAGGCAGTCTTCTGCTGTGGCTCTCTTCCTGCACACACAAACACAATAACACCGTGGATGAGTGGAAATTCCCAAATAGTTTACATAACCGGCAGATCGCCTGTATCTTCCGCTTCACCCGATCCCTTCTTCTCGCGGACACCGGCCATTTTCCTTTTCAACATTTGGTTTGGAAAACCACAAAAGAGCACTTTTTTGCTCTCAAGTGTTTTTCCCCCCCACTCTCGCAGGATTACTCACACACATAGGAATCTTCCACTTTTTTCCAACCTCACCACTAATCTGCTGCAATTAAACTGCACTGACTGGAGATTAAGGTCCTGGATGTGAGAGAGAGGCTACTGCTACTTTTCATCAACAAATTGTGGTGACAAATTAAGGCCGTCTGTGGCGGAGCTGTTAATCAGATAGTGAGAGGGATGATATAAAACATCTTGAGAGGGCTGCTTTCTTAATAGATGAGCCAAAGCTGACAGATCGAGGAAAAGTTAATCAAGAATTTCCTGTTATTATTACACTGCAAAAAATATCCATTGGGATAAGTCATTTAATTTAGTATTGTTTTAATCGTATCGGGTGAGATCATTTTACTTGTCTCCAATGCAACTCAACTCGTTTCAAATATTTTCTTAAAGCAAGTCATTTATTGCTTATTCTGCCTTGTTTCAAGATACTGACACTTGAATTTTCTAGAAACAACATTGGAAAATACATAGGAAACAAGTGAAATTATCTCAATTCATTGGCAATTTTATCTTTCTCTTCAATCTTTCACTTCGAAAATAACAATTTAAGACCAAATATGAGACTAAGTGACTAATTGACATTTTTGCTGTGTATTTACTTGTGTTTGATGTGGTGTCAAAAGAAAGATTGGCCTCAAAATTCTCTCCCTTTATAAATGTTACAAGTTTACAACCATCATTTTTTGGAAAAAAGGAAATGAACTGTTGTACAAATGACGCAAATCTGTTACCACACACACTCATTTTAACACATGAGGATGTGCTTCCGTGCCAGAGCGAGCCTGACTCACATCCTCGGTGCGTGAATCACCTCTGAGCGATGCTGATGGAAAATCTTCTAATCGATTTAGTTGTTATCAGAACGTCTGAATGTGGTGCAGAGCCTCACCTGGGGTTTTTGACCAGCAGGGACTTGATGAAGTCCACAGCCAGGGAGGAGACGCCCTCGAAGGTGACCTGGGAGAAGTCCACGTTGACCTGGGAGATGTTGAGATATGTCTCCTGCTTGTTGTCACCCAGGAAGGGAGACTCGCCGGTCAGCATGACGTAGATCAGGACCCCGATACTCCTGGAAAAAAGGAGGAAGAAGAAGAAGGGAAAGGAGGATATGAGTCGTTTAGGATCTTAGAGGATTACAGAATCTGCTTTGTGACACATTACAGCATAATTTACTTGGTTCTCTTCCACTACGCTGTTCTTAATTATTTAATCACAAAGTATGAAACGGAGAAGATTTTGCTGTCAAAGGCTTTTAACACAAAGCTCTCTTTTGCACATTAGGGCAGTGATGTCACTGTCCTGAATACGTCTTAATTCCCAGAAGTCATGCACAGACTATTAAGAGTTTTGCATGGCATCCACTAAAAAGAATGGAAATTGTCTCATTGACTTGCACACTCACCACATGTCTGTCGCAGTGCTGATGGGTTCGTAGCTCAGGATCTCTGGGGCTGCAATAGAAACACATGATATAAAACACAGCACAATACTGGCGCTCAGGCTGGAAAGACGTAGGTGATTCTGTGTATTGCAGAGTTGGATGCAGTTACTCACCCACATACTCTGGAGTGCCCAGGATCTCCCTGACCTCTGTGACGTTGTCCATGCGTCTGGACAAGCCAAAGTCCACAATGCGAATGTCTCCCAGAGGTCTGGAGCTGGTCAGCAGGATGTTCTGTGGCTGGAGAGGACGCACACATAGATTAGACTGAGGTACGTTACATAAATGGCTAATGATTATTCGGCGAGACAGAGGATCCACTTGAGGTCTGAGGTCATTAATTCTACGTCAATGTGAACAAACTATCTGTAGTAAATAGTCCCAAGAGGATTTGGGGTCTGGTTCCCTCAATTCACATACTAGCTGCTCCTCTGAGCCCAGATCATCCACTAAGCCTATCAGATGTCTCTGCCAACCACTTAGATGGCACCCTAGTTAGTGTGTGCAAAATACAGTAGTATGACGTGCCCTGTGGAGCTTAATCCTGGGTCAGGCTGGCCTAATGCCAGCGCTGGCTGGAACATCTGAGATGAAGACATGAGGAGAAGACAAGGCGAGGCGGTGAGGCCCGGGTCACTATCTCCAGGATTAGATTTAAATCTATCAAACAACAGAGTGGCAGGAGGAGAACCAGACAGCTTCAAAGAGCTTCTCATAAACACAGAGTCCGAGCGGGGACTGCCTCATACTACACCAATAAACACCTGCTAAGAGCTCACACACACCAAAGAAGTGTTTTATCTATCATTACCACCAATAAAACTGAACTTTTGCTGTAGCTGGATGGATCTCTAACCCAGAAAACAAGCAGCTTTTATCCTTCAGTTTTATAGGATTTCTTAATGTAATCCCATAACGTGCAAAGAGAAACCAGACACTTGGTGAATTTGCAAGAGCAGAGAATAGAAGGAAAACCATACACAAAACCGCCTTTTTACTTCAGGGCCCATAAAGGCAAACATGATAACTCAGTCGGGTTCCTTTACTGGCTAGAAGTATTCCTTCCTCAGGGGAACAGCGCTGTGACATTATGAGCTTTGGTTGCATAAGAGGACAGATATTGCTCTAAGCACCGTCTGCCACTCTGGGGAATGGAGTGTCCTACAATATCCAATGGTCCTATGGTAAGCAGTACTTACTTTTAGATCCAGATGGACCACATTGCTCCGGTGCAGGCAGGACACACCGGTTAGGATCTGCCTGGCCAGCCTGATCACATCCTTCTCTGTGAAGGCCTCGTCGTCATCGGCAACACACTGGTTGAAGATTTCTCCGCCAGCAGCGCTGGAGAGAAAGGAAGGAAATGCAGAAAAAACAAGAAATAAGGATAAGCTAAGAGAAAAGATTAACAGTATCCCAGTGTAGTTTAGCTTGGCTCACGTTCATTTTTGATTATTCACTTTAACTTGTCATAATAAATTCTATCACAAACTGCGCGAATACGCCCTTCCTCTCAATATGAAGTCTACAATTCTATCGTACAATCAGAATGACAATGGTAAATTCCCAACCCCTCCCGTTACCACAATCTTAGTGAACTAGCCCAAAGTCAAGCAGGCATTTCCACTTTCTTTAAAAATTACATAAACGCCCCGTCTCCTCATTAGTGTACTTTGGCTTGGAGGAACAAAGTCCATCCACATCTACATACTCAGCATGTGACTCCAACATAAATCAGAAATATTAGGTACTCTTAGTACCTTCCCGGCTTCAGGGTTATGACTGGAGATAAGAGAGGCCATATCAGCTTGCAGCAGCACCATATTAGGTCCTTTACAGCCTGGTATAGGTCAGTTAACTAAATCACACCAGGGGAAGCAGTAGGTAAACTTTCCTAGAATAGAGAGTAACTGTACAAAAGCCATAAGACAGCCAGAGAACCAGGGAGTGGGGGGGGGGTTAAGTGGATAACTGCAGATATAAGCCTTAAGCTGCGTAGCTGGCAAAAAAAAATAAAATTCTGAGACCTGATCATAACTACTTATGGATTAAGGGAGATTATCCTGTTTTTGGCTACACTTTAGCATTTAGGAGGACTAATTATAAAAATCAGTAGTGACTCCTCATATTTTTGCAGAGGGAATAGTCAGATTCCTGTCCAACTGGTCTTGCTGCGCTTGTGTAACAACGCTAAATGAACTGGAGACATGGCGGATTTATGTTGGATGCTGCATTTGTCAGATCAATGCCTGAAGCTGACAGTTCATCCAAAAAGTAGAACCATGTGTGGGGGATTTAGACCACGCACATGCTTTTTATCTTCAGAGGAAATTCTGCGCCCAGGCCCTGGGCACGCCGTTACATAACCAGCACCACCCAATCCCCCGTTAGTCTCGCAACCCCGAACTCTTTACCTCCCTCAGCTGTGAAAATAGCACCAATGTTTTTCTGGATTTCGAGGGATATCCGTCATTGGTCCGTATAATCTTTTTCGCTCCCAGCACCAAATACTTCTTGTTGACCTGCCTCCCACCCGACTTGCTGCAAACACGCTAAATCCCACCTAACAACCCCTAAGGAGCTGAAGAGTCTGTCAGCACTGATCCACACATGTACACCAAATGCAAGCAAGCCGGGTGTTAGTGTTTTGATTTGGGAGAGGAAATGAGAGACATAAGAGTGTGGTTTGAAGGATGTCTTTGATAGTGTTGAAAACTGTGTGATAGGATAAAAAACAGTTCAAGGATGATCGTGCCTGTCACTGAGTTGCGACATTGGAAATTCATTTGAATCCGTCAACATGGCCACTAACCCCACCCACAAGGGATTACCTGTCTGAACAATTATATGTCAAATGATTAAGTGTATTAATAGTGTTTTAATAGCTTTATTAAGCTGTCAGCAGGAAGCCAGGCAGGATTTATATTCTTGATAAAGGCCATCTTGTTTAAATTCAACAGACTGAAGACATTCTGGCCAAGTACTTAAGAATGATCTGATACTTCCTCGAAGTCTAAATATTGTCTCCGCTGTCTCCCTTGTTGTAAGAGACTTAATCAACTCACTACTTCAGTGTGTAGGCAGACTTCCTCCCCCTGTACACACTCACATGAATAAACCCACTGAAGCCATTCAACATGAGGCAGGGCACAGAATAGCTAAATGGCCATTTGAAGACTCAAACTGTGAATTAGAAGACATTAAATGGGCGAGAGAGGAAAATATCTCTTTATCTAGAAGTATTAATCCAAGCCAACCTTCTTTAAATTCAGCAGGAGTAGTCATTGGGTCAAAGCCCTTTTTGGCAGACTACCCAAGCTGGGTGCTCATTGACGTCAGCTCAAAGCACACTATCAAACCACTCTCCACAGGCTTACCCTTGCTCTTTGGACGGCACTTATACTAACTTCAGTGAGGCCATTAGTGCTCTGGGTTACGTTACACACAAGGAGATATTGAATTTGAGGCATGCATAAAACATGGCAATGCTCTCTAAGCAAAAGTAATTCAAAAACAGAAATTGGCACAATGTTTTTGACTAGAAACCCAAGTTAAAAAACACTAAATTCCAAAAGTGTTCCACTAGTGGGGGAAATCGTCTGACTAAATGAAAGATTTACTCTTACAGTGTGTTGGTTTTTGAAAAGATGCCATTTGGAGTGTGGCAATGCCGCATGTTAAGCAATAAACTGGAAGAATAGCAAGGAAAAGCAGTAGGAGGAGGAAAGGCATGAATGAAACGACCTGGGGCTGAGGGTTAAATGGGATACATGGGGTAGGTAATGCTGCACTTTATGGAGATGATTGCCTTAGGAATGACGCATAAAAATAAAAATAATAAATAATAAAAACTAGAAAGGGGCAGAAAACAGAGCAGAGTAAGTGCAGTGGAAGATCAACCTAGATTTGATGAACCCTGTTAGCATCTATTGTTTTGGCTGCAGTTCCCGAGCTTTGTGATGGGTTGGGATTGGACTGCCTTCATCTACCGTTTACTCAGGTCACAAGTTCAGATGTTTTCATAACATGTATATGCACCTTGTCTTGTCTACAAACAGGCAACATAGGTAGGGTTGAATGAAAACCCGTCTAGACGTAAACAGTGACCTGATGTTCAACCATAACCTTGTATACAGCTGAATGGGTTCATCGCTTTCCCACAACACTCTACAGTATATCTGTGAATATATATCTGTCTAATTTTTCTTTAGGATGTCCTTTAAACTCTTTGAACTTAAGGTGAAAGTGAAGACTGAAGAATATGGCAACTACCGCACAGGAGCTATTTAAATACTGAAAGCCAAGTACTGGATATGAACAACTAATTAAAATGAAACAGCATTATCTGTTGCAGGAGAGGGAAGATGATGAGAGAGCTACACTTCATGGAGAATTCATCATCATGACCGTTTGAGCGACTGTGCCCAAAAAAAGTTGGTTGTATTATTAGTTGGTCAGAAAGCAGGGAGTTTCAGAGGTGATGCAGGTTCACTTCTCATCAGAGTGGCCTTCTCTCAAACTAGTCATTATGTTGGGGGTTTCTGTGGGACTGACGCACACTGGAGCTACACTTTCAAAGATGATTAGAATTCAACTTCTCGCTTCTATTTCTCTGACATTACCAAGGATGTGGTTGTGGCTATGAGAAGTGTGTGTGTGTGTTTGTGTGTGTGCGCGCATACGCTTTATGCCAGAGTGGTGGTGTGCTACTTTTGGGAGCCTCGCTCACCGCTTACATTTAAAGCCACAGGAAATGGAAAATGATTCTCTCTGGTTTGCAATTCTTAAAACTCATGCTGAGGTCAGACAGTTTGGAGATGCAGCTCTTTACCAGTCAAGGGTCTCAGTGCGAGTGCATGCTGCCACAGTTTTTAATACACATGTACTCCACATTAGTTAGAAACAACTGGTGCAGAGCAATTCTCTATGAGCAATAGCATGAACGGAAATTTAATAATAGAGCTCAGCTAGTGCAGAAATTTAACCCGTACATGTGCTGCCTGATTATATGCTGAAAGACTTCCAGTGCAGCTCCATTTGGCAGCCGGTGAGGAGCTGTGGACCAGTGCCGGCTGACCTCCTGCTATGTTTTCTCTGCAGGCATGCAGGGGTGAACTGTGGCGCTACTTCCTCTTTCACACTTCAGTCAGAGGTCAAACACAGGCCCCCCCACAGAGAGCCTTTTGTTCTGCGGCAGCATTCCTCGTCTGGGATGGGGATGAGTAGTGAGGAGGGGGCTTCCTGCCTGCATAGCAGGCAGTTCAGGACCAGGGTCAGAAGAAGACATGGTCCAAGAGTAATTGCCCCGTGCCATTCCTCTGCAATGAGGCGAGAGAGGTAATTAAGAGGCTAACTGTCCTTCCCAAATCCTAATTAGAGGCCTTCATTAGAGCGGTCAGAGAGGACATGTGCTGGATATGGATCACGTCATTTGACACCAGACCAGAACAGACAGAAGCCAGATAGCCAGGCTGACCTTCCTGGGTCAGTGAGCGAGCGGCTAGACTCAGCTGGCGACCGGTCCACCTGTGTGTTGGAACACAACAATCCTCTAAGTACTAACAATCCTCTAAGTACTAAGCGAAATGTAAACCGACTCTGCACAGTGGGTCTAAAAACTTCCACTGACTAATTTGCTGCTAAACAGTGTCTTCACACAGAGACAGCATGGTGTGGTTCCTCTACATCAGTATTTAAAGGGCAGTTTCTGAGAGTCACTTAGGGTAAACGAGAAGCTGAGGTGTTGTGCTACGATGAGCACATCAACTAACCACAGAAGACTGAGAATTTCCTTATAAGGCGGCAGTTCATGTAGCAATAGCGCCAGCCTATGCTTTTCACATGTGTGTGTGTTGACACATATTTAAGCTTTCTTGAGGTGAGAAACTTGACTGACACGCAGCTGTGTCCTCAGCAAACTGCACACAGCTCTTGAGGCAGGATGTGTAGGTGTTTTTTTTCTCAGACCAGAAAGACGTATGTGAATGCTGACATTTCTCAAGAAAACACCGCAGCACCGACATTCCCGTCACTCAGCATCCTGCCTATGCAAAATTTGATGTGTGGTTTTTCAATCAAACGAATTTCTCAAAAGTCGCGTCCTTTATCAGGTAGAAATCTATATGTTAGGCAGTTCTGTGTAAGCCAGTTTGGTTCAATCAAAGCCCTAGTACATTCTGCATGACAAAAAACTGCAGTGATGGAAAGTTTTCAGCGAGTGACGATTGATGGGTTTTCATTTCCCTAACGATTGAGAACCTTATCATTTCTTCCCAGTTTTCCTGGCATGGCTGCGTTGTGGTGGAGCATCAACAAGTGAGGAAAGTTTAAAAGTCCATTTAGATTATCACCATCAATTATATCTCCTATCAGTGGGTGTGTGCAAGAAGGTCGGGACACAAACAAACTTGGGAGAGACAGAGGGACACATGGCTGTGCAATGTTCAAAATGGGATGTAGATTCACCATTTCTTTAGTGTTGTTTCTGTAAAAAGTCTATTGTCTTACCACTCCAGAACAAGGATGATTTCGGAGTTGGTTTCGTAGACCTCGTGCAGCGCCACCACGTAGGGGTTTGCCTTGGCTGACTCCAGCACTGCAATCTCGTTTATGATGTCCATGCGACAGTCCTTGCCCGTCCGACGCTTTCGCAGGAACTTGGCAGCATGCTCCTTCCCTGTTGCCTTCTCGATGCACTTCTTCACCACCGCAAACTTTCCCCTGGGAACCAAAGAGGGGCGAGAGAGACAAAGAGAGAGAGAGAGAGAGAGAGAGAGAGAGAGAGAGAGAGAGAGAGAGAGAGAGAGAGAGAGAGAGAGAGAGAGAGAGAGAGAGAGAGAGAGAGAGAGAGAGAGAGAGAGAGAGAGAGAGAGAGAGAGAGAGAGAGAGAGAGAGAGAGAGAGAGAGAGAGAGAGAGAGAGAGTGATTAGTGAGGAGACCGAATAATCACAACCACATTACTGGCTTTTCAAATATGTTTGGTCAGAGATAGTTCCCTTCTATATCCCAACAGCCAGTGGCACACAACAGTGGATCAAATTTAGGTTATTTCAATTGCGGCGAAAGAAGGCTAAAATTACAACGACGTAACCATCACAGTTAAACTGCCATGAAGTGAAACCTAGATTACAGTGAAAGACACTTGGAAAAGACCGCTATGCGACCACGGGTGCAGCACTGTAGGCGAGGTTAAAGAGCATCTCACAGATAACAAAGAAGGTTAACTGGCATCATACAAACACTGTGGTATTGACCACTGATATGCTCAGCCGGAGAGACGTCATGAGACGGCCGGGAGAGATTTATCCTAATCCCCCTCTCTCCTCCTCTTCCTCCAGCCTTCAGGAGGGTCTGACAGGCAGCAGATAAGGCTGACAGTTTGGGCAAGCGCTGCCAAATAGTGGGCAGGGACCCGATAAGGCTAACGCTACTTCATAGGTCAAGCAAACACAAAGACACGCAATGTAACAGCTGGGGTTGGTTTATATTGCTGGCATCCCTTCCCTTGGGAAAATATGAGATTAAAAAAACAAAAAAAAACAAAAGAACAATAGGACTACAACCATTTTACAACCCCATCTCTAGCATTCTTTTCGTTGCATGTGCATTGATGGATTCATAAGAGGTGTTAGGGGTCAGTCACGGGTGTGGGCAGGATGTCCGATGTGTGTAGAATCGCCTCTGTGTGTCGAGCCCTGCACAATCAGTGGCCGTCCCTCCCACGCTGATAATGAGGCCTTGTCCACTTCCCTTTCTTCCAGCTGACAGCAGCAGGGACAAATGGAATTCTGTCGACGCCTCCGCCCAGACCCTCGGCCAGACCCCGCTTCTCCTTTGACAGTCGTACAAAGCCTCGCGCAGGCTGACCAGCCGGCTAACACAGCAGCGCCTAGGACCGGGACCACCCACCTGACCCGAGCTGGATGGGCCAAGCAGGGGGTCGCTGGTGCTACAGCCAGGTTGGAGCCTTAGCAGCACGCTCCCCCCTCCCCAGAATGGATAACAGCAACATGTCCACACACACATCAAGTAACTGACATCTCTACATTTTACAGTGCAAGTGCATAAGGCAAATAATCAGGGACACTGAATACAGGTAGTGAAACGATGACTGTCCCATAGTTCCACTGTCCAAAGCAGGATGTGAACTGGGCAGAAGCTGAATGAAGTGGCCAACTCTGAAAGGTCCAGTCAGTGTGATGCCAGGCATTTTCCCACACAGCTTTACTCCGGGACCGCTGTGCTGTGGACCAAACCCAGCGACTGTTCGGGCCGGAGCCTGGTTCTGTTGGCCACCGCCCCGACCCTGTGAGGCCCGCTCCTTCTCTCACTGCTTCCCAGTCTCACAGAATGGCGAAGACTCATTGTTCACAATGAAAAGGCAAAACCCGTCAGAGCCTTTTCTTCTTTAATTAGCCAAGTTCAGAGCAGCTCACTGTGGGCTGGGAACTACATACGGACTGAAAAGACATGACCGCTGGCCGTGGAAAGGAGCAACAGGAGGCCTTTTCAAAGGCTGACAACAGGTCAGAGGTCACTAAACACGGCCATCTACCAGCCTACTGCGTTTCACACCCTGCCATGTTACCAGGCAGGGGCACAAACCCTCTGCCATGCTTTAATTCAGTGTTCTGCACCTGGGAGATGGCGTTTCCAGTTTTGCATTAAAACACAAAGTTGGCTCTGTTACAGTAGAGCTCTCAGACCAAACTCAGACTACCACTAATAAGTGCTTTCTCAAACATCCTGTCTGAATCTGCAGAGCAATTATGCAGATCAAACAGCTAATTTGCAGGGTTAGTCTTGTCAATCTCGGTAGAATGTGTCTGCGACTGGTCTCTCATTTGTCTTGACTGCAAATTAAAACAAAAAAATAATTCCTCTCTCGCTCATTCTCCGGCACTGGGGATGGCGATAATCTAATTGAGAAATCTGGTTTCCTGTGGTGTCTGCGTTTTGTCTTTCTCAGAGGGGCACTGACTCATGTCTGAAGTGCAATGAGAAATGACAGCCGTCACAGCCCTCATTTGCCTGTTTCACAGACAGGCTTCCTCTTCCTGCTCATGAGCTGGTCACAACACTTGTTGGACACACATCTGTATGGGACTACTGCTCGAACCCGAAGTCTGACTATGAAAAGGCCTTGAAAAATAATCCAGCGGGGTCAAGGACTCAATATGCTGCCTTGTATATCATATTTTTTCTGTTAAAAACCACACACCATGTTAGAATTTTTGACAAGACCTTGCACTCTCCATGCTCAAATCAATACAGTAACACTCACCAATAAGTGGGTATAGCTGCAATAAACTGGGACAGGCAGCACTAGCTGTTTGGACATAAGAGGTAGCAACTAGAGGAAGAATTCAACTCAGCTTCCTACATGGTCTAATATGGACAACATCCCTCCTGCTATACAGACTGTATAGCTGCTCTCCTGGCATCCAGCACAAACGTACATTCCTGCACTTAATGCGATTATGAGGCCTGATCTCAGGATGTTGTTGGGTCGAAGTCATGGGAAGAGGAGGGAAGGAGGACAGGGGGTTGGGGTGGTGGAGGGGGGTGGTTACAGGCCGCTATGGCCTGCTCTTCTCAGCCAGCTCTCAGCCAATCCCCCCCACCCCACCCCACCTCCCCCCATAGGTCCTGGCTGCTGTCCCAGGATGTCCCATGGTGTCTGACAAGGAAAACTGGCTGCTACCAACTGGCAGCACAACTGACTCTTTATTTAGCCTCTTCCACACTCTCCAGAAAAGCAAACCTCCCTGTAAAAAAAGTTAGGAGTTATAGGGACAGATGCAGAATTGGCACGAGCGCTAATCGAACAGCTGTTGTTTTTAGTGGAACCGAATGAGTCGACAGTGGCTCCTTATCTTAACTCAACATTGTTTTGGGAAATCATTGTCTGACTGGGAATTGGGGTCTATCGGGGAATCCCCTATTCAATACCACTGGAATGTTGCACTTCAGTGTCCGGGTTCAAATGCATTGTGGGTCACACTTGCTGATCTGTGGAAAGCATTCAGGAGGTCGGCTGGGGGGAGAGAGAGGGGGAGAGGGGGGGGGGGGGTTCTGATGGTAATTGGCATATTACCTCCCGCTGCATCGCCTGGGGAAAACAGGCATGACTGTCAGGAAAACAGGTTTCTCTTACCAGGCCCGGCCCAGAGCTCAGTCCACACAGGCAGCCACCATGTGTGCCAACCAACCATAGGAGTGTCATGCATGGAAGAGGGAGGTGGAAGATGGGGCATCGCAACTACATATCCCCCACATTTACATCAATCAAAGCAATCAAAGAAAAACTGATTTAAAAAAATATTCAAGGTGAAGATTTGAGGGTGATTTAGTGTTTTAAATATTAAATTCTGGCCTCTCATCAATCTTCCTGCATAATGTTTCACTTAAAATCACATTTTTAATACTGTGGCACATTCAAAATATGACTCCAGAACCAATATGAATGTTGAGACATGGCATTGAAGCAGTTTACATTTCAACCAAGGATACCAAATGCACCAGGATCGACCAACCCACACAAATGGCCTTCGGCTGAAACAATGACTGGCTTTCCAAAACCCAGAGAACAATAACTCAGCTTTCTCTTCAGTGCTCATAACTGAGTTCACCTCAGATTACATGGATGGCAGACATACAGAGAGGAGAGTGGGTGGCCATTAAGTGCTGAGGAATGTGGCACTGATGGCACATACATAACTTAAGTTATAGTATATTCCATAATCATGGTGGGACTAGCAAACATTAACAGTTTTTATAATTCCTCTCTTCTCACAAACTTAATTCCAGCCCCGGCAGTGACATGAATGATGAGGAGAGAGATAGTTAACCGGTAGCAGGAGGTTTGCCTGCAGAATGTAGGCTGTGGGCTACTGGACTTACCTGAGATTTGAAAAATAGGTATGGCTAGGCCTATGCCATAATTGTGAGACATTAATATAAAAGGCTATCATTTATCTGCTTGGGGTTATGATGCATTCCTTATTAAATGAGCAATTAGTGCA